>NC_072739.1:132511110-132811437 GCF_026930045.1 Uloborus diversus | reverse complement strand
GGCTAGTGGGAAATACAGAGTCTTGTTTGGATAATCCGAATATCTGTTTAGATGTGTGTCAAGCATTATTAGAACAACTGTTGATAAAAAATGAAATTTTAACTGGTTTAGGACGTGGAATTAGAAAATAGTTTAGAATTAGACGAAATTGATTCTGAAATACAACGTATTGATGAATATAAAGAAAAAATAATTATCGTTAAAATCAAGTTGCAAAATAAAATTAAATCTCTTACAAATACGAACGATGCAGTTAATTTGAGGAATAGTAGTTCAGAGCCACGAATTTTGCCTAAATTACCAAAATTAACAATTGCAAAGTATTGTGGTGATCCGGCAAATTATTTAGATTTTTGGAATCAGTACGAAAGTTCAATTCACAACAATCCGTCTCTGTCAGATGTTGATAAATTCTCGTATTTGAAATCTTTGTTAGGCGGAAGAGCACTTGCTTGTATCAAAGGATTCGCATTTTCGAGTGAAAATTACAAAGAAGTGATTAAATTGATTAATAGTACTTTCGGACAAAAAGATGTCTTAATCAGTGCGCATACTTCTAATTTATTAAATTTAAGTCCAGTAAAAAACTCGAACAATTTAGCAGGATTGCGTAATTTGTATTTCGAATGCCAAACGCAAATCCGATCCCTTGAGTCTTTAGGAATTAAATCGGACAGTTATAGTACGCTTTTATCAACTATTGTAATAAAACATTTTTCCTTCGGATTTAGCATTAGAATTCAGTAAAAATCACCCAGATAGTAGTCATTCTTTGGATGAGTTAATGTTATTTTTGTATACTGCAATAAATGCTAGGGAGGGAAAACTTCGCACATTAGCCTTTCAGAAACTAGTGCTTATAGTATGGGAAGCAAACGAAATTTTTCGTCGAAACAATACGGTGTAGATAAGTTTCAAAGAAACAGCTCTTCAGCTACGGAATTGGTTGTTTCGACAGAATCTGATACTTGTGTCTTTTGTAACGTTTCAAATCATAAATCGGAGCAATGCAGCTCACTAACATTGGATGAAAAAAGAAATAGGTTGATTAGCTCAAATCGATGTTTCTTATGTTTACAAAAAGGTGGTCGAATTAGATTTTGTAAAAGCGGAAAAGTTTGCACGTTGTGTAGGAAACGTCATAGTCAAGCTATTTGTTTCAAACAAGAAAATAAGAGGGTAGGTCAAAATGAAAATAAAATTCGTAGTTCTAACAAATCCGAAGTAATCGTAAATAGTAGCGAGACTATTTCTAATTAGCGGATAAAAAGAAGCAAGGTGTATTATTGCAATGTATTAAAACAGAAATAATCGGGAAAGATTCTTCTGAAGTAATTTTTGGTATTTTCGATAATGGTTCTGAAAAATCTTTCATTTGCAAAAATATTTCAAAGAAATTAGGTTTAAAAGTGTTAGGTACAGAAAACTTAAGCATATTTTCATTCGGATGTAGTATTCCAAAGCAACAAGTTTGCAAAAGGGTCGAAGTGAATTTAAAGAATTTAGTAGATGGGTCTCGATGTAGTATTGAAGCATTAGAAATCGATGAAATCTCGAAGGGAATGATAAGTTTACCTAATGAAAATATATGGAAAGATTTAAACTCGATGGGTTACACTTTAACGTACAGTGTGGATGAGCTAACGTGTAATAAGAAAATATCGCTGCTTATAGGAGTAGATAATTATTGGAATTTAGTTCATAAAACTGAGCGATTAAATTCGTCTTTGGTGGCGATAGAAACAGTCTTAGGTTGGTCTGTACAGGGAAATTTAGACAGTAATACGTTAACTTCAGTGAATTTAGTCCTTCATTCAGATGATTCTATTTCGTCTGAATTGAAACGATTTTAGGAATTGGAAAGTTTATACGGGAAATGAAAGCGAATGTTCTCGGTGTTAGGGAAAAGGAAATCTTGAATGATTTCAGTAATTCTATTCAATTTTCAAATAGGAGATATTGTGTGGAGTTGCCGTGGAAACCAGGAATGAAGGAAAAATTAGCCGATAATAAGGAAAATGCAGTTAGGCGTTTTCAGGGGTTGATTAAAAGGTTTGGAAATAGTCCTCCATTTTTTGAAACTTATAAGGGAGTGATTGATAGCTATCTTGGAGAAGGTATAGTCGCAGTTCCGTCATTAGATAGGCTGTCATCTAATCAGGGATTTTACTTGCCTCACCATGTGGTAATTCGTGACGACAAACCTTCTACACGTTTGCGAATTGTGTTCGATGGCTCTGCTCATGAGGATGGACAGTTTTCACTAAATGAATGTCTTTTTAAAGGACTGAATTTATAACCAAGTCTTTTTGAGCTGTTGCTAAAATTTAGGCAAAGTAAAATCGCATTTGCTGCTGATATAAAACAAGCATTTCTACAAATTGAGATATCCGATTCGGACAGAGATTTTACTCGATTTATTTGGAAGAATGATTTAAAATCAGAAGAAATGACTGTGCTTCATTTTAATCGCGTTTCATTTGGACTAAAACCCAATGCGTACCTCCTATCTGCAACCCTGAAATATCATTTTGAGAGACTTCGTGAACAATATCCTAGCACTTGCGAACTATTGTTAAGCTCCATGTACGTTGATGACCTGATTGGGGGTCGAGAAGAAGTAAATGAAGCCTTTCAGACTTGTATTGAAAGCATAAAAATTCTGAAAGAAGCTGGCATGGTGCTTTGCAAATGGAAGACTAATTCGCGCGAATTAATTTCTCTGAAAGAAAACAATATTGACTGTGAACAATCCGACATTAGACTCCAGCAGTATGATTCTTCTTCGAAGGTGCTGGGTCTTATTTGGGATCCAGGAGAAGATGTTTTCAGGTTCTGTATGAAAGAGCTATCTCGAATTCTAACCTACCGTATCAGCACAAAGCGGTTCGTTCTGCAAGTGGTGGGTCGTATTTACGATCCTATAGGATTTCTCGCGCCTTATATCATCATCGTGAAGTGTATTTTTCAAGAAATTTGGAGTTCCGGTGTTGATTGGGACGAAGAGCTGCCGAAACCATTGGACCACAGGTGGCAGATGTGGTGCGATGAAGTTGAGAACTTGAACAGTGTAAAGATCCCCAGATGTTATCTGTATGAGTTAAAAACTGATAATTTTTTAAATTTTGAAATTCATTCTTTTTCAGATGCATCTGTTTCTGCTTATGGTACTGTATTATATTTACGTGCCGTTGCACAAGATGGTAGAATTGTTACTAGTTTTATTTGTTCTAAAAGTAGAGTAGCACCCCTTAAATCCCTTACATTACCAAGATTAGAATTAATGGGTGGAATATTGTCAGCAAGATTAGTAAAGCAAGTAAGTGATTGCTTAAAATATAATACAAAATGTTTTTATTGGACAGACTCTACTATAACACTTTGTTGGGTCAAAAGTAATTCTTGTAAATATAAGCAATTTGTAAAAAATAGGGTTGAAGAAATTCAAAGGTTAAGTGATCCTAATATGTGGTTCCATTGCCCTGGTAAACAAAATCCCGGCGATATAGTTAGCAGAGGCATGTATTCAGCAGACCTGGCAAAAAATAGTTTGTGGTGGAACGGACCACCATGGTTACGACAACCATTTGAGTGTTGGCCAAACATGAGTACAGAAGTCGAACATGATGTCGGAGATCTTGAGTTTCGTAAAGAGTTTGCAAGTACTGTACAAAATAGTTGTGTTGTAAATCCTCCTGAATATTTATTAGATTTAAATAAGTATAGTAGTTTGACAAAAGTGTTAAGAATAACTGTGTTTGTTAAACGATTTATTGCTAAATTGAAAAAACATGTATCTAATACAGGAACTATTTCTGCAGTTGAAATGAAAGACGCAGAAGATTCCTGGATTAAGTTTGAACAAAATGTTGTCTATTCTTCGGAATTACAATGCATTAAAAATGATAAGCAAATTTCTAAAACTTCTAGTCTTTTTAAATTAGCTCCCTTTTTAGATGAAAATAATATTCTACGCGTAAAGGGTAGACTGGAAGAAAGCCATCAGTATTCAATAGATGAAATTCATCCTATAATTTTACCAAAACAATCTAAATTAACTGAATTGTTAATTATTAGGGAGCACAACAAGATATTTCATGGTGGGGTGTCTGCTACCCTTGCAAGAATTAGACGTAAATTTTGGATTCCGAAGGGTAGACAAATTGTAAAAAAGGTTATAGGGAGATGTTTAATTTGTAAAAGGTACTCCTTAAAACCGGCAAAACAAATAACGGCGCAACTGCCGCAAAATCGCATAATTGATACTCCTCCCTTCAGTGTGACAGGAGTGGATTTCACTGGTCCAGTTTTTGTTAAATCTGAAAAAGGTAGCCCTCAGAAATCTTACATAGCTTTATTTACTTGTAGTGTAACAAGGGCAATTCACCTTGAATTAATCACGAATATGACTACGAAAAGTTTTATTTTAGCATTAAAAAGATTTATAGCTAGAAGGGGTAGTTGTAAATTTCTAATTTCTGATAACGCAAATACTTTTAAAAATACAAATGACATTTTAAAAGGGTTTTCTAAAATTGTAATAGCTAATGAAGTTAAAGATTTTATTGCTTTAGAAGGCATAACATGGCAATTCATAGCCCCTCATGCTCCATGGTGGGGTGGATTTTATGAAAGGTTAATGAAAAGTGTCAAAGATCCATTGCGAAAAACCCTTGGCAGAGCACTACTTAATTTTGAGGAAATGTTAACTATTCTTTCGGAAATTGAATTTGTTTTAAATAACAGACCTCTTACTTACGTTACTAACGATATAAATGAACCAAAGCCCTTAACTCCAGCCCATTTTTTGTATCCAGGACAGGAAAACCCTAGTTATCCGATCTATTTTGCAGAAGTGTTTAGTGAAAATTCAAGTAGAGAAAATTTAACTAGAAGGAAATTATTCATGACTAGAATTCTGCGTGAAGTTTGGCGCAAATTTAAAGAACAATACCTTCTTCAATTACGCAATGCTCATAATTTCTTAAATCCTCTGCCAGAAACTAATTTGAAGAAAAATGATATAGTATTAGTTAAAGGAATTTAAAAATGATATAGTATTAGTAGCGCAAATTTAAAGAACAATACCTTCTTCAATTACGCAATGCTCATAATTTCTTAAATCCTCTGCCAGAAACTAATTTGAAGAAAAATGATATAGTATTAGTTGAAGGGTTAGAAAAATCAAAACTACTGTGGTCACTAGGTGTGATTGAAAAAATATTTATGGGTCGTGACGGAAAGGTACGTTCCTGTATGGTGCGTACTACAAAGGGACTGTACAGAAGACCCATTCAACTGCTGTATCCCTTTGAAGTTTAAGTTTGTTTGATTATATTAATTTATCATGTGTGTAAATTTATTCTATTATTTGAAGTATTAACAAATTTGTTAAATTGGATACTATTTGTTGATTTAATATGAACATTTTAATTCTATGAGTTTGTAAAATTTAAGTTTGCAACACATTCAATTAGAATTAAGATTTCAGTTATTATTTGAACTTTTATGTGTATAGTGTACAGGTGGGGTGCGTTGTAAATTATGCTAATTTCTTCAGATGGCGCTGCTACGCAGCCTATATAAGAAAGCTTGATTCGTCTTTTTTTGGTTGTTGTTGTTATTGTAGTTCTGTTGTCCTGATAAGTGTTGTGGATAAAATAAAGTATGGTTAAGCCAATAAGAGTCTAGTTTCTTGCGAGTAAGAATTGAATCGTAAAATGATCAATATTCTCATTTGACAGTCCTTGACGTTGGGATTATTTTTCAGCTTGGACCAGCAGCACCACCGCCCATCGGCGCGGCGGCGGCGGCACGGCTGCTCTGTTCCTGAGCACTGTCCCCCGGAATCCACTTCTGCTGGGTGGTGGCGTCCATATCCTTCACACGCATGCTCATACACACTCGCCAACGCGTGAGCGCCTTTACACACATACACAGGCCTACGTACACACACTTAAGCCTGCACACACACAACTATACACACATAACCACCCAGGAGGAGGGACATGCTTGGGGGGGGGGAGCCATTTCTAGAAACAATAACTCTAATGAGTAGGGTCTTGTCGTAACTCGTGATTGCGAAAAACATAATTTGAATTCAAAGTTTCAGAATTCAATTTAGATTTTTTTTTATTTGTCATTTTGTTAGATTCCCGTTGAACCGACGGTAATTTTTAATTTTTCGATATTTATAATATGAATCACAGTAATGCAGTCTTTTCTGTATCGCTTCGGCGGATTAAAAGTTTGAGGCCCGACGAAATACATTTTGGGGCCCTATTTCTCTATCACAGAAGTAGTAAAACATTTATCATAAGCATTGGGCCTCTCGCGCAATTGCAACATTTGCTATATTTTAAATCCGCTACTGCACGTCAAAACAAACTCGGGTGCGAGTTTTAAAAGGTTTTTTTCTGCTCCATGTTTATGATTATTTTGAATTCTATTTTTTACGACTGTTTTTTGAATTTCCGACAACACTTGCGTGCCCCTCCTCTCACTCCCTCTCTAACCCACACTAAACTCTAGTTGTACTTCTGAGTTGTTTAAAACTAACACTATTCATAAAATTAGAGATTTTTTTCAAACGTTATCTATTGTTTAGAAAGAATTTAGAGCATTAATGTAAGAAATTGATTAAAGACGTTTTGAATGGTGACATAATTCGAAAATCAAAGGGACTTTTGAATTTCTTCTTCAGAAGTGCTGAAGTAGATTCAAAAACTCCTCCGAGGCGTTGGTGGTAGCGGTTCTGTGCTAAAAAATGAAGCCGAACTTAGGGCCGCGCAAATTGTGAGTTACTCCAAAAATCAGAGGGTGCCCCCCCCCCTCAACCCTTTCATTGTCGTTTCAAGCATTTCTTAAATATTTAGCGATTAATTATTTTGGTCAAGAAATGTCATTTTGCGTATTTCTCATACTTGTTTCACCTATATTTCGTAAAGCGCCATCTTTTTTTTTTTTTTTTGCATCCTTAATAGCGATCGATTTTTTTTTCTGTTGTAAGTAACTATTTTTATGTATTTATATAAAATCAATGAATAAGTATTTTTCGTTTTTAATAGAAAAGTTTCATGGATTTTCTATTGTGCATTTTTTTTAATTTCAGAAAATTATTGTTGAATTGAAATATTTAATTTGAACTTGTTTGTAAAGCTTCATAAAAGATTAAACAGTCAAATTGTTCAACATCATGTGTGCAAACATCAGATCACGTAGTATATGTATTCAGTTATTTACTTGGTGTGTTGTAAATCAAAGGAATGACAGTATAGAGAGCGCTGACTGCTCCCGATCTCTGATGTGCGTATAGTTACGATTGTAGAATAGAACTTTGTGTTGTTAAGGGTAGATGTGTTGTGATTGTTGTCTGATAATAAATATGTGGTTTTAGAAATGTGTAGAAATGTGAAATATTCACTTAAAAGGTAACGAGGCAATTTCGTAGTTGGATTAAACAAGAACTGGATGAATAGTCCAATTTAAAATTTTGGCGCCCGAACGTGGGACTACGAGATTGAAATTAAAATTAGAGGCAAGTGAATATTTGAATGATAAATTATGGAGGGTGATACAGAAAAATTGAAGAAAAAAAGAACTACCCTCAGATCTTTGATAACAAAATTATTGAATAGAATTGAAGGTTTAATTAATGATCGCAACATGGAAATAACTGATAAATTAGAAGAACTTAAAGATTTAAATGATCAATTGAATGACAAGTATGACAATTTAAAATATTTAAATAATAGTATAGAATCTGTACTTGAAGAAAGTGAAATCGAAGCAGAAATTACTGTCAGCGAAGATTATTCCGAAAAGATAATTAAATGGAAGTCTAGAATTTCTAGGTTATTAAAAGAAAATGCTAATGTCGAAACCAAATCTAATATTTCAAGTGAATCATTAAATACTACCAATTATGAAAGACCTACAATTAGCAATGATACCAAATGTGTAAAACTACCTAAGATTTCTCTAACAAAATTTTGTGGTGATCCTAGCGTATGGCTAGATTTTTGGAACCAATACAAGACCACAATTCATGAAAACGAAGAATTAAATGACATTCAAAAGTTTACTTATTTAAAGTCTTTTGGGTGGAGTAGCATTGAACGCTATTCAACGATTTTCTATCACTAAAGAAAATTATGAAAAAAGTGTAGAGTTACTTACGAATAGATTTGGAAGGCAAGATATTGTTATTAGTAATCATATGAATAAAATTTTAAATCTTGAACCAGTAAGGAATGCATGGAACACTAAAGCACTCAGATATCTTTATGATCAATTAGAAATATGATTTATGATCAAATAGAAATCAACATACGTTCATTAGAAGGTCTTAGTATCGATTCTAAAAGTGTCAGACATTTATTAGTTCCAATTATTTTAAAGATTTTTCCAGAAAATGTTAGTTTGCAATAAAAAAATCACGTTCATCTGATGTAAATTTTGATTTAAATGAATTAATTAAATTCATTAAAAGAGAGGTAGAATACAGGGAAGCAAATAATTTGCTGAATGATTCAAGAAAAGTGAAAAATGTAAATGTTCCTTCAAATTCGCGAAATGAAATTAAACAAAGCGCAATGCATGCTAACCCAACAGCTGCGTTTTCAACAAGTGTTAATTTTAATTGTTGTTTCTGCAAAAGTAGTCATAATTCTTTTCTTTGTGAAAATATTCCTGTTTCAGTAAAACGAATAATATTAAAAAATGAAGGAAGATGCCATAAATGCTTTCGCCGTTCGCATTTAGCTTTTCAGTGTAAAAGTAAAATAAATCCCTGCAAGAAATGTAATAGCAGAACTCATCACGAAACAATTTGCTTTCAAAATCAAACCTCTTTTAAAGCGGGAAAAGAAAGGGGAAAAACTCTAGAAATGGATCATAAAATCCACGATAAACCGACGACATTAGTTGCAAGTATACATGAAAGGGAAAGGAAGAGTTCAAGGTCAGTTTTGCTACAAGTATTAGAAACCAATTCTCATTCGGCAATAAATTATGAGAGTATTTATATTCTTAGTGACTCAGCGTCTATGCGCAGTTTCATCACTAGAGATTTAGCAGAGCATTTGCATTTACCAGTAATACGAAGGGAACATTCAATTGTTTATACTTTTGGAAACCGCGATCCTAAAGAAAAGATTTATGATGTATCCGAGGTCACGATAAGCCATTTACAGTTCCCAGATAGAACCCTTTAGAATGAAGTTTTGATTTCTGATCACATTACTAATGCCTATATGCCACCACCAGATGAATCACTTAAAACGCTTGCTGATAAGAAACCGAATTTATATTCCTAACTTGTTTAGTAAAAAGGATAGGGTAATAAATATTCTCATTAGAGCTGATGTATACTGGAAAATTCATTCGGGGAATATTACAATATTGAATAAAGATTTGTATTGCGTTGAAACTCTTTTCGGATTTTGTGTATACAGGCGTAAGCAACGCAATTGAGAATAAAAAGAGTTCCATTATTCAGAATTTATGTTTGTGTGAAGATGAATTAATTAATGATTTGAAGGCCAATGAAGTGCACAATGAACTTGATTTAAATCGGCAAATAAGACGGTTTTGGGAAGTTGAAAGTCTTGGAATAAAACATACAGATGAAACTCCAACTTTAGAATTAGAGACATTGTAACAGTTTAATAGGGATATTAAATTTAAAAACGGAAGATACGAAGTAAAATTACCATTTAAGGATGAAATTAATCTTTCTAGTAATTTTAATCTTGCAAGAAAATGTTTAGTTTCTTTAACAAGAAGATTTATTAGTGATCCGTCCTTGCTTAAAAATTATGAAGAAATCCTTCAGGAGCAAGTGAAGGAAAATGTGATTGAAGAAGTTAAAGAAGATGTTGATACAAATTGTTGCTATTATATGCCACTTCATCCAGTCATACGAAATGACAAGGAAACTACCAGAACACGAATTGTGTTTAATGCATCTGCTAAGGAAAATAATTGTTTTTCTTTGAATGACAATTTATTTGCTGGTCCTAATTTGAATCCAAATTTATTAACTCTTCTTTTGAAGTTTAGAAACTATAAAATTGGAATGATTTCTGACATAGAAAAGGCTTTTCTTCAGATAGTTATTTCCGAAGAAAATAGAGACTGTCAACATTTTTTGTGGTTTGATGAATTACCCCCAAAGAAGTTGCAAATATGGAGGAACAAAAGGGTTACCTTCGGCGTAAAATCTTCTCCTTTTCATTTGGCAGGAACAGTTAAATATTACATAAATAAGTATAAGAAATCTCATCCAGTAGCTTATTCTGCTTTAAATGAACATCTTTATGTAGATGATTTTATCTGTGGATCTAACAGCATTGAAGAAGCTTATGACCTGTCAAGGGACACCAGAGAAATTTTGAAAGATGCAAATATGAATTTACGAAAATGGAGAACAAATTCAAAAGAACTTTGCCGTATATGGGATGAAAATGGATTTGAGAAAATTTCTGATTCTGTGATGCGAGTGAAGATGCGTATGGAGCTGTTGCCTATATTCGCTACAAGGTTGAAGATGGAAAATTTGGAGTAAGCTTTGTAACGTCGAAGGCACGAGTTGCACCCGTTAAAAGGTTAAATATACCAAGATTGGAATTATTAGCAACATTAGTTGGAGCAAGAATTTTAGACACGCTGAAGAAGGTATTTGAAGTTGGAAGTAATTATGTTATGTGGTCAGTGGCGGATTGGTTGAAAAAATCGGCCCTGGCATTAGAAGGTGTAGCGGCCCCATAGCTCTTATAGATACTAAATTTTACCTAACGATTGGGATATCACATAAATATGAGGATATTATTCTTAGCAACTAAATATGTTTTATTTAAACAAAATTTAACAGGTACGAACACTTCTGCGCTTTAATGGTGAACAAATTGATACAGTATTAGCTAAACTTTATTTTGGGGGAAAATTGTGATTGTAATTGTCCATTTAAGTATTTTTATAATGCCCGGAACATTTTGAATATTTCCTTAATGGTAGCACTGCTTGGCTAGAATGTCCTTTTCTGCAGTCAAAACAAGTAACTTAATTGCCCTGTTATATGAAACTGATCTAGCGATGTTCATGGGCGAAAGACTAGGGCCGTCTTAGAACGTGATGGATCCCTCGACACAAACATACATTACTGGGCCTGTCATAAACATTCCCTTTTTTATACTGCCATATCCTGACGACCCCCAGACTCGATGCGAGGTCAAAAACCTGGTGGGAGGGGTCGGGTACGAGTTTGGCAGCCCCTTAAATTTTTTCAAACGCATGTATCAATACAAAGAGAGAGAGAGAGGACTTAGCTTTCTGGCTTCTTGGAAGTCATCAAAGTATTTGCAATATAAACTTAATGGAGAGATTAACATTGAGTTTAAAATAGGGAGGGGGGGTTCAGGGAGCCTCTCCTCCGGAAATTTTTTGAAATTGTAGTCTTAAAAACTCAATTTTAAACAATATGTGGTGATGTTAGGGGAGCGTAGATTCAGGGTTTCTCCTGCTGCAATTTTTCAGAAGTGGAAATTCAAAAACAGAATTTTAAATTATCTTCGAGTATATGGTGTGAAGAGCGGTTCCGGGGGCTCTCTCTAAAAATTAAAAAAATATATTAGCTCTGAAAACGCAATTTTAGAAGATCTTTGGTGATTTTTAGTCGAGATAGACTCCAAGACCACCCACGAGAAAATTTTCAGTTTGAAGACTTAACAGCCTTTTTTGGTAAAGACTAGGACACCGGCAGTTACTCGAAAATTAAGTTCCTAAAACGAAATTTTTGCTGACCTTCAGTGATGTTAGGAAAAGGAGTTTTCAGGAGGCTCACCCCAGAAAATTTTCGAAATTGAAGCACTAAGAACGAGATTTAAAACGTTCTTCATTCATGATGCTGAGAGAGGAGGGGACGGGGCACTTTCCAAAAATTTTTTTTGATACTGTTAATTTAAAAACAGTTTTAGACCATCTTTGGGAATGTTAAAAAAATAGGAGAGGTTCGAGTACTTTCCTCCAGCAAATTTTCGAAACTGGGTGCTCCTCAATGGTATTTTAAGATTGCACATTTTGAAATAATTTTACGGAAAAAATATTTTGTCGCTTTTATTCTAATTGTCATAAAGAGGGTCACCGAGAGCAAAAGCGGATCCGAGAAAAAAATGACAAAGGTCAATTTTTTCACAAGCCTCCTTCTACATCTTTCACCATTAGGATATTGTACCCTTCTGCACGAGTTCAATTCCGAGCCAGTACCCAATTCTCCAACTAAGCTGACATGACCTCACGTCGGCCCTTGTTGTAAGTGGCATTTTATAGCAATTGTAAATTGGCATTTATAAATAAAAGCGCCAAAGAGACCAAAAGTATTTTAACTTTTTACGACCGCTAAGGTTTTCCTGTTTTTTTTTTTTTTTTTTAATTTTTTTTATTACACCATTGGCAGCCCCAGAGTCCGACTAACTAAAAGTGAGGCCCTCGGCCCACATTAATATTGAGGCCCCCTGAAGACTATGCAGTGTTTGATTTACATTTTTAAAGCACTAATGCACTTTAGGAGGCCTCTTTGTCTAATCACACAACTATGTATAAATCATTTAAGTGAATTTATGAATCCACTTTGGGCCCCCTTATAATCGTGACCAAGTAAATTCGTTACTGGCAGAATGATTAAAAATTCCCCTTTAAAGAAGTTTTTTGCAATTAATAAGTCTTAATTTTTTATTTTTTAAAAAATACATGTATTTTTCATATTGTTGCAATGCTATGCATAATTCTTTAAAAAAAGTGGGCCCCCTTAGGAACTTGGGGCCCCAGGCCTAGGCCTAGTCAGCCTGTGTGGTATTTAGGCCCTGGGCAGCCCTATTTCAGAATTTCCCCCTCCCCCCTCTTGAGGTGACGGCCCTACCTCACTCCACCCACAAGCTTTAGCCCATGTGTAAAGAGGAGCTGAGGCTGTGTTTTGCGAATTTGCGTTATTCTAAACACATGCGCGCAAAATTTACATTTTGCTGTTAGTAGATAGGCCCGAAAGACTTTGCTGTTTATTGATCGGCCCCAAGCAGGACCGGCCCACCGGGCAAATGCCCGGTTGCCCGCCGGCTGTATCCGCCACTGTATGTGGTCGAATTCAACAGTTGCTCTAAGCTGGATTCGCGGAAATGCGAAGCAATGGAAACCTTTTATTTGCAACAGAGTATGTGAAATTCAAGGCTTGACAAACCCTCAGAACTGGAAACATTATAAAGGATCACAGAACCCTGGGGATATAGTGTCCAGAGGCAAATGAACTAGTGAATAATCAGAATTTATGGAAAGGTCCTTCGTGGTTGACATTACCTGAAGAAAATTGGCCAGAACTTAAAGAAATTACGAAGAAAGAAATAGTTGACACGGAAAGATCGAAATATCAAGTGTTAGTGAATTATGTATATGAAGACGATTTTAGCTTGTTATTGAATAAATTCAGCTCTCTGAAAAGACTGTACAGAATAACTGCATGGGTAAGAAGATTTGCAAGCAATGTACGAAAGAAGAAAAAAGACAGAATTCTAACACCATTAACAGCTGAAGAATTAGGAGAAACTGAAGAGTTTTGGATAAGAAAAATTCAGTCAGAGTATTATGCTGCAGAATTAGAAAACTTGAAGAACGGTAAATCTGTTTCAAAAGAATCAAGAATCCGAGATTTAAATCCTTTCTTAAGCGATAAAGGGATACTGCTGCTTGGAGGAAGATTACAGAAGTCGTATTTGAGTTATCAGGAAAAACATCTGAAGATTTTACCATCGAAAAGTAAGCTCTCAGAATTTATTGTTAAGGATTGTCATGAAAAGGTTATGCACTCCGGAATAAACGACACTTAAATTCAAAATCGTGAAAGGTATTGGCTAGTGAAAGCAAGACAGATTATCAAGTCAAATTTGAAGAAATGCATTATTTGCAAACGGTATAATGCACATCCAGGAACTCAAATGATCGCTCCTCTCCCAGCAGATAGGATTGAACAGTCGCCGCCCTTTGCTACAACAGGATTAGACTTTGCTGGCCCTCTATGTGAAAAAACAGTACTGAAAAGCATTATATTCTTTTGTGCACATGTGCAGTTACAAGAGCACTGCATCCAGAATTAGTCACTAATTTGTCTACGGAAATGTTTCTACTAGCGCTTCGCAGATTTATATCTAGAAGAGGACTTTGTTTTATCATTTATTCGGATAACGAAAAGACATTTAAATGCGCTGAATCCGAGTTACAGAGAATTTGGAAGGTGATTAGTTATCCTAAAGTGAAGGAATATTATTCTTCAAAGGGTATCATCTGGAAGTACATCGTCCCTAAAGGAGCGTGGTGGGGTGGATTATACGAGAGAATGGTGCGTTCAGTGAAAACTTTATTGCGAAAGACAATTGGAAAATCATCTTTATCAACTGAAGAACTAGAAACCGTTCTAGTAGAGATTGAATCAGTCATTAACTCTCGTGCATTAACATTTACCAATTCAGATGCTAATGAACCGCTTCCTTTAACGCCTGCTCATTTCCTTGTGGGAAAACGCCTTATGTCCTTACCAACTGTGAAACTGACAAGTGATGACATCAACAGTACTACAAGTAAGGTGTTGATAAAAAAGTTTAATTATCGCGAAAATATTTTGAATAGATTTTGAGTAAGATGGCGAAAGGACTATTTGCTAAATCTGAGATCTGCAAATTTAGTGCAACCGAACAAGTGTTCCGAGTTCAAGGTAAACGATATAGTGCTAATCTTCGATGAACATTCTCCACGCAACCTATGGAAATTAGGTAAGATAACAGAAACATTCATAGGTAGAGATAAAAAAATTAGAGCATGTACTGTTAAGACTGAAAAAGGTGTTCGCAGACGTCCAATTCAACTGCTCTATAATTTAGAAATTCCTAACTGAACAGTGAACATTGTTGAAAATGTAAAAATTATTGTGGAACTCTAAAAATTTAATTGAGTTGTTTACATTTTATTCATTAGCTTAGTTAATATTTCATTTGTATACCAATATTTCATTTGTTTAATATTTTGCATATTGTTTATCATATAAATCTGAGAATTCTAAACCAGTTGTTCATCGGGAGCGAGGATGTTGTAAATCAAAGGAATGACAGTATAGAGGGCGCTGACTGCTCCCGATCTCTGATGTGCGTAGTTACGATTGTAGAATAGAACTTAGTGTTGTTAAGGGTAGATGTGTTGTGATTGTTGTCTGATAATAAATATGTGGTTTTAGAAATGTGGAAATATTCACTTAAAAGGTAACGAGGCAATTTCGTAGTTGGATTAAACAAGAACTGGATGAATAGTCCAATTTAAAATGGTGTAAATATTGAGTTTGTTTATTGTAGCTGCGTTTTAAGAACCTCGCTCTTTTCATGGCTATTTCTTTTTTCAGCAAAATTTATGTCATTGTTATAGTTTTTGTGAAAAATGCAAACTTTTCTATTCATAAATTTTAAAATAAGTGCAAAAATATTCCTATTATGATTTAATATTGTA
Organism: Uloborus diversus; assembly: GCF_026930045.1. NCBI lineage: Eukaryota > Metazoa > Arthropoda > Arachnida > Araneae > Uloboridae > Uloborus > Uloborus diversus. The sequence goes on along the minus strand of NC_072739.1, from coordinate 132,795,900 downwards.
ATTTATCTGTTACCTTTTTTGCCTAATTTGATGACTAAAAAATGTCTGCGCGCAATCTTTCCACTTTAATTGCGTAATTTGTTGGCGGTTTCATAGTTTTTCTTATTTTTATTATTATTATTTTTTATTATTTTTTTTTTTTTTTTTAATGATTAACCCATTCCATGATCAGCCCGAAACGCCTTAACGCGCATGCAGCAGATAACGAACGGAGTTGCTTTTTGCTACATTGTAATAGCGCTTTTCTCCCCATTTTGCTCTCGGGATTTTAATGTTGTTTTTGCTGTTCAGCTTGCATTCGAAAATCGCTTCGCTTTATTAGATTTTTGGCAGTGAATTAAATAGTGCAATAAAATACAAGGTTGCTAATGTGTGCTGAAATATTCATTAAATTTACACAGTACATAACGGGAAAATAATAAACAATAGAGGATAGGACGAAAGGCAATTATTTTTATAACACTAATTATTTTATTGATTTATTTTTCTTTTTTGCTTTTATTTCAGTATATCATTCTTTTCTTTTTATACACTTAAGAAATCAAAACTGTTAAATGTAAGATGATCTACCTTTCAAAAGGGCTCAACAAAACATTCTTCAAACAATTGACTGATCGATCCAACCTGTGAGAAAGGGATTTGAATGGACAAAAACGCTTTAACTGTGGGAATGATTTTCTAAGCGGATAAAAAGTATTCTTCGGTGCCTTTTGATACATTGTGACCCTTCAAAACGACCAATAAACACAGAGACATCTCTTTGCTTTTCGGTTCTTTTATCGTAATCGCGATGACTTTTAAGTCCCTTCTGAGTGTCCAGATATCAGTTGCTCAAGCGTGGGAAGTATTTTAAAGATAAATGATTACAAAAGATCAAAACTTGCGGCTAATCCCCTATTTCCCTAAAGGATACTTTTGTACCAGGGTGAAGGAAAAGGAGGGTGGGACCGTGTCTTTGATGTTTCAGTTTCGCCAACGGCCGTGTCTGACGTCATCCTGGAAGCACTGACTTGCGTATTTCCATAGCTCAATACTGGTTTGCATCTTCAATTTTAATTTTTCTGCTCGCACTGTTTATCGCACGGGCTCCCCTTGCCCGTGCCCTGGGCATGACATTTCCAAGAAACAGGAGAATTTTTTATACTTTATTTAAATTATTTTTCAAAAACTATCCCAGTGCTTTGAAATAAATTCTTTAATTCTTAGTATTCCTTCCTATATTTTTTTTCCCTTTTTCGTTCGGTGAGGGGGGGGGGGTGTAGTTTATAATGATTTTAAAACACAGAAGCAAAAATAAAATAACTAATGACGAAAATTAAGAGCAGCTGCAACATAGGTTTTGGTATATTGGAAAAAAAGGGGTCAGACAGTGATAGGGGCGGACGGGCCCGCCGGCCGATGCGCCCTCAGTGTACCTTGGTTATTATTATTTTCTTTTTTGCAATCTCAAATTTGTGTGACTTCGTTTTTTTTTCATTCATTCTTTTTTTTATTTTTTGCACCCCTTCAATCCTGAGCCTCTTTTTTTTTTCCTTTCTTCCTCAAACTTAAACTCAGTTTTTCTTCCATCCCTTGAACCTGTGTACCTTCGGTTTATTTATTTTATTTTACTTAATTTTTTACGGACTAAAACCTGTGCGCTTTAGGGGTGTCCCCCCCCCTTAAACCTGTGGACTTTCGAGGTTTTTTTTTTTTTTTTTGAAACCTTTGGGAGACAAGGTTGGTTCTATCTTGGGGAATCCTGTCCGCCCCTGAATAGTTATGGATTTCAGAGTGGTTTTTTAAAAAATACCTATGAATTTGAAATGTTATGCACTTTTTTGTTATTTCATAATCAATAATGTTTATTGATAGAAATTATTTAAGAATGTAAATTAATTGGAAATTAATAAAAAAAATATGCATATATTTGATGACTTGTGCATCTTTTCATTTCAATTCGTATTAATTCGTATCGCTTCAAAATTATTTCCGTTTTATAGTTGTGTACCTGAGTGGTTATTCTTTATTTTTTTTCGAGTTTAAAATCTTCTTATGAAACATACTTACCTGTACACAAGAAGCAAAATATTTAACAAAAATTGCTTAACATAGGTTCGAAATTTCTTCAATTGAACATCAAGTCGAAAACATGAAAGGGTTGGCGGTGCATCTCTTTGATGTTCAATTTCGTATAACGCATATTTTTCCATCTAGAGTTGCGCATATATTCTACAAATGCAATTATTTCAGTATATGTATTTATTATAGCTTATTTCATTTATTTGAATCATAAACATCAGGAATTACATAGTTGATCATACTTTGAATCAATGTTCATCAGTGGTATCCATTTGAAAAGTCATAGCCAATAGTTCTTGGAAATATCAGTTTAAAGTAAAGGTTTGATCTTAAAAATATTTCATAGGATAATTTTTTTGAGGGTTTATTAAAGAAACGTTATGTACCAACCAGCTTCTGATATTCCGTACTTATTCCTCTACAGTTATTTTAATATTCTGCAAAAATAATATTTTAATATATGTATTTATTGTAGTCATTTATGTACACAGCTATTTGCATTTTGAATCAACATAGTAGTTACAAAATCTTTCCATTATACACGAGTAACAGTACTTGGGAAATATCTGCTTGTAATAACAGTAATTGCTTTAAAAATGCTTCATGAGATATTTAATTACTTTCATAAAAGACGTATAAATGAAGTATTACCATGTGGTAATCAGTTTCTGAGTATTTGTATTTTTCCCTCTATGCTGTTATATATATTTTATAAATGTAAATATATAACTATTTTGAACTAATATAGTTACTATATATTATTAAATTCAATCATTATTCATTGAAGAATTCGTTTTTTACTTCTTAGAATTAAGAAGTAAAAAACATTATTAATATTAATAATATAATAAATTAATATTAATAATGAAAGAATCATTATTAATATTAATTTATTATATTATTAATATTAATAATGATTTTTTCTCTCTTCTACAATTTTTTGAAGATAAACTTTAAAGTAAATGAATAACAGTACTTTCTCTTCCAAATCAGGAAAAGGTTTTTTGTAGCAGTTTACGAATTTAATGACTCAAATAGATTACCATTTTCTTCTAATAAAATTATTTTAAGTTGTAGTCAAACTTGGTTTAGTTTCATAATAATTATTGTTTGAAATCACTCATGATCAAGTTTTGTTCTTCCATTTTATTCGAATTCAAAACAATTCTCGTAAAATATGGGTGAGAAACTAGCATCAAAGAAGGTAAATTAAGACACGAAGACTTAATTTTTTTTTTTTTTTCAAATTATGCTTTTATGTCCAAAAATAGGAGCGAAGCAATGCCATTTCCTATTGAAATCGTCTTAAAGTGCTCCGCGAGTGCTTCCGGAGCTACGTCACCAATTTCATCCCCCCACAACCTGTTTCGGGAGATGGTCCAACCCTATACTAGCTTGCAAGTTAACTTGTTAGTGACGTCATTAAGCGCGGAGGAAAAACACTGAGTGAAAAGACCGCCTGTAGGTTTGTAAGGAGGATCTCCGATAAGACACCGCACTCGCAGTTGCCTGCTTGGCGAATTAATCCGCTTTGGCATACTTCACACGGAACTGATTTTTATGTTAGAGTCGAGCCCGTATTAATACATGGAATCGCTGTTTTACGGGATAAAAATGAGAAATTAAAATGTTTGGTACGCTCGGCAGAAGAGGGGGGGGGGGGGACTTATTAAGCAGGATCTACTTTCAGTCGAGAAACCAATGAGCGGTATGACAGAATAGCAATTGATTTTCATTTCATTGAATAAGAAATGCTCCCCCCCCCCACCACTTTATAAAAAACGGTATTTAATTCAAGTATTTTGTTCTAAAAATTATTTCCTCTTCTCAGAAATATAAAAGTCGTTACTGGTAGAAATTATTACTTTTTTTTTTATTTTAAAAAAAGCCTGACAAATTTTCTCAAAAACAATCGTAATGCATTAAAATTTACTCAAAAAAAGAAACCTAGGTAAGCAATGTGATTAATGTTCTTACGCTATGAGAAAAACTTGCAAAATGTACTTCATAAACTTTCTACATAAATTTATTATGTGATCAAGTATGTTACACTACAGAGAATGAATAATGATTACTTTTTCTTTTTTTTTTTTTTTTCAAGGAGGGGGGGGGGGCATCCACTCGGTCTCGTGGGTCAGTAGCGCAGCCAGAAAAAATTACTGGGGAACCTTCAAAATCGAAAATTATTGATTTTTATTTTTATTCAGTTCTAATGTAAAAATATCATTCAATATATTCAACCAAAGTTTCTATGACTTATTAACTGTTCATTAATACATCATTATAGTTAGGGCAAACCTAACTTGGCAGCAATATAAATTCTACGCAGATCCTAATCACAGCATTAGACACTGCCAGGTTAGGTTAGCCTCAACTGCAGGAAAGTATTTTTTGTATTGATATATAAAAAGGACTTTGAAACAAAGAAAAGCAGAAGGGGGATGGGTAAAAAAACACAATATATTTATGATTCCCACTGGTAAGTTTTTGATAACCTCGAAATTCCTTTAAAATGCCCTTGAAATGATAAATATTCAAGCAATGCAATGCAATTAAAATATTCAAGAAACTTTTTTAAAAATTACTTTTGGGGTTGTTTGGGGAAAGTGGGTCACCCCTTTAAAACTGAAATATGGATATATCTTTTATACTTTTTTACACTGATCATATGATATTTCATTACAGTGATTGGTCTTGCATATATTTTGGGTTTCTCGGAATTTTTTTCTAGGTCATAGAACTTTGTCCAAAAAAAAAAAAAATCTGATTTTTTTTTTCTTTTTTTTTTTTTTGCGAGTTTAAGCAACATTTTTCAAAAAAGTGTTTCTAGGTTAGTTTTTATTATTTTTTTATAATAATTAAACTTTTGTGTATAGTTTATCTTAAAGTGCATATTGCAGCAAGAATTTTTCAAAGAAGTGTTTCCAGGTTAGTTTTTATTTTTTTTTAATAATAATTAAACTTTTGTGTATAGTTTAACTTAAAGTGCATATTGCAGCAAGAATTTTTATTGTTAATAAGTGTTTAAGAAGAGGGGTTTCACTTACCCCGTACATTTTTACTATATAGGAAGTGGGTCCAATTCTAATAGTGAGGAATTTATAATCAATAGCAACTCTGATGAAATATTTATATTAGTGAAATACACAACAACTATGACGATCTAATATGAATTGGTAGTTCAGCTACAGAAGTACTAAAACTGGTGATTTTGTCTTTGTGAAACTTACATAAAGAAAACCATAAATTACTGTTGAAAGTTGATGTTACAAATTAAAAAAAATACTGCTGAATTCGCAAGAACTAAAAGAAATTGTGTCGATTTTTATTGACTTGTTGCAGATGATTTTGGAGTTATTACTGAGGATGAAGTGATACTAGTTCTTCCTTCTTAGCCAACTTTAAATTGACACAGCAATTTTGGGTTTCCAATTTCCTTTTGAACTTAGTTTTGGCTACTTTATCAAGAATGATCTTAATCAACTGTATTACGTTATCCAACGCACCTTTAAATATAAAAGTAAAATACGTACCAATAGGCTTTCAATAAATTTCACAGATGTAATTGTTTTGGTGCATTCAATGAGAGGTTCTTTGTAAACTTGAACACAGGCGTGCGCAGGACTTCAAAAATGGGGGGTACCACTGAACAGGGAGGTTGAAATTACAATGGGAAAGGCTCCCATACTTGCTTGCTTAAGGAAAATTTTTAAGTACCACACAGCCCTGGATTTAACGCTGTAATATTTTCTTTTCTGCAGTACCAGCCGCTAATAAAAATCACATTCGTTCTGACATTTGATTTTATAACAGTGTTATATTTTTAATGCGAAATTTTTCTGCTTTTTATTATACTGTATTTTTTAGGTTTATTTTCTGCTATTTCATTTTTTTGAGCAATCACGATTGCTTATTGCTTTCACTTGACTGTTGAATGATGTTAGATGATTTTCCCCCCACCATCACCCTCTGCAGCACCACCTTCGACCTGCCTCTCCCATGCTGCCCCTCTAGCGAGCACCGTCTCTAGGTTGCGTCCATATCCCTCACACACACGCACGCACGCATGCATACACGAGCACACACACACACACAAAAGGCCTGCACACACACATACCTTCACACACACACATACCTTCACACACACACATGCCTGCACACAGACACAAACACACACTCGTGATTGCGAAAAACATAATTTGAATTCAAGATGTCAAAATTCAAATCAATTTTTTAATTTTTTTTAATGTCTTGCCTAATTATAATATGTTATTTTTCATGTCAGCTGTTTCCGCGCTGGAAAAAACTGCCCCAGACAAAATATCAATTTTATGCCAATGTTTTTTTTTGGGGGGGGGGATGTAAACGCATTTCCATTTTACATCGCAAATTTATCCACATTAAGTGTAATTGTTAATCTATATATATAAAGTTTAAAATAAATCCGAACAAAACCCAGCTTTGTTGAATTAGCTGCTTTACAGTTTAGAACAAACATGATTCATATAAACACTGTATATGATTTGAGAACTCATAATCATGGCAACCTGTTATGTCATAAATAATCTTGCATTTATCTTACATACAAATAGAAACCAAAGTTGTTTAAATGATCATTACAAATCACAATTTTTTCAACTGATTTTGTGGTATGTTATTCTCTTTGGTAACTGATAAATTGTATGATCATCATTAAAATTAAGAAAGTCCAACATTGCCAGATATTTTTGATTTCTCTATAAGTGCAAAGGGTTATTAAATTTTAATAACATGATAATAAATAATGATTAAGAATTAAGAAAACATTGAAAAGCAACACAATTTAAATTTAACAAGAGAGTTTTTTTTCTTTCTCTCATTAAAATTATTATAATATGATAAAATTGTTAAGTAACAGTTTCAATTAATTTTGAATTATACTATATTGTAACTTTCATTCAATATATGACAAAAAAAAGTTTGATTTCTAATTATCAAACATTTGAATTTGTTTACTATTAGTTGCTGAATATTGAAGTATTCGATAGAACCCAATATACGTTTTATCCACCAAAAACGCAGCATGAATATTCGGTGCATCTCTATAAATGAATATGTTGATTCTTTTCATTTAAGGAACAATTTATAAAACAAAATAGCACATTTAAATTGCTCATTACATACAATTGTGTGTGAAATACTTGAAGTGAAAATAGAGCTTTTTTTACGACGAGATGTTTATTCGGAGATTGATAATTGAAATCAAATTAAAATACATTAAATAACAATTAATAAAACATGTGTATTTGCTGTAAATTTTAAAATATTAGTCTCTGTCACATGGTAATTTCATCTTCGATAATGCATGTAAACAACTAAAACAAGAAAAAATGTCTGAAGTTTTTTGAATCTAGAATCAAAAGTCATATAGGATGAATTAACTAGTCGATGTTGATAAAGAAAATGTTCTAGTCCAACCAAAGCGTTATTTGCATTTCCTTTGGGAATGTAAATGATTATGATTCATATACAATCGTTTTATTTCTATTAGTTGATCAATTTTAAAATATTTTACGAAACATTATAAAATATTTGATATTGCAATAAAGTTTTAATTGAATTGAATTATGTAATAGTTCTATTGCATCATAGCCATAATTTTACTCATTAACATAGATCTGGATTTTCATTTTGTCCAATATCTTTTGCTGTTCTAGACCTTTTACAAAAAACTCGACAAAATACCACCCGCAATTACAGAAGCCTTAATTTTTAGGATGACATGACTTCTTCTGTACTAAGCATTCCTTCAGAAGCAGTGTCGGTCGAATCGGGATCAAAATGAATTATCAAGTTATCAACAGCAGTATCGCACATTCCATCAAGTTCCCACATTAGTTCTTCTTCTTTAATAATGTGGCCAACGCAGTTCTTCCACGTTTCATCTGAGATATTATCAATAGCTTTTTTTGTCAGCTCTTCCACTTCTTTTTCTTTAAATGTTCTGTTTTCTGCTGCCACCTTCCCTTTGACAACACTCCATATGTTTTCAATGGGATTCAGCTCACAGTGATAAGGGGGAAGTCGCAAAACAGTATGACCATGAAGAGCCGCTATCCTATCAACCCGGTACTCCTCATACTTGCTGCGGACATTTTGTACAAGATTCAAAAGTTCAGCTTTCAGCATATCCGAGTTCCAAGCGATATTTTTTGATGTCAGCCATCGTCGAATGTCATCTTTTTTGGTGGAAGTGTTGGGAATGTTTTCCACAAAAACACTGTGGTATGAAGCATTGTCGATAACTATAATACTGTTGGGGTCAAGGTTTGGCAGCAATTTATTTTTAAACCATTGTTCATAGTAATCTCCATTCATTTCTTCATGATAATCTCCTTTGCTTTTTTTTGCCTTAAATACATCAGCAGCTCCTTTCACAAAGCCTTTCTCACTTCCAGCATGAGTAATTATTAACCTGGATCCTTTTCCTGTAGGAGCTTTTAATCCCGTTGAGAGGCCAGACATAAATGCTTCTTTCGGCCTCTTGATGAAAGTGTCCTGCCACACTGTTTGCTTTGTGTGGCCAAAATTCACCCAGGTTTCATCTGTATAGTACACAGTCCTTCCTTCATTTCGGTAGTGGCGAATTTGCCTCAAATATTTTCGTCTCCAGACTTGGATGTCTTCCCTCTCTATCAGCATAGAATTCCTTGATCTCTTCTTGTACACAAACCCTAAATCTTGCATCAATCTTCTTGTTGTGGCGATTGTCAAATTTGGTAGGTCAGTGTCCTCGTTAATAGTCTTCATGACTTTCGCCACCGTTGGTATTTCGTTTCTTTTAAAAAACAAATGCACTTTCCTTCGAATGGCAGACAGGACGAAGTCGTCGAACTTTTGCATTCGCGTTGCTTTGCATTTTCTTGCGGGCCTTTTTCTCCCAGGTGTAGAAAAAGAGCCTTGGATCTTAAATTCATTTTGCATTCGTAAGATGCTGCGGGTTGAAACACCTGTCAAGTCCGAAGTTTTGTCCAAAATTTCAGTGACAGAATCGTTGGGATTCCTTACTTGCAATTTATGAAACACATTCATAACTATAGTCTTTGCAGAGCTCTTCAAAGCGCTGCCTTGCTTGTGTGGCTGAAACACATAGCTCAATTTTGGCGTCGTAGATTCCATTATCAATGATACAAAAATAGAAAAACGAGCAAGTAAGATAGAAAATAAAACGAGCGAAAATAGTGAACTACAGCGGACGACGAGCGAACGAGAGTGGAGTACTTGAGCAAAATCGCGCCAAACGCAGAATATCCGGAGATCGCCAACTGTTTGTGAGCTCTGATTGGCTGGTTCGTTCAGTTGCAAATGAATGTATGGATCCGCGCTGCACCGCTCTTAAAATTGAAAATATTTAACGATTCACAGAAATTATGACAAAAAAATGTCCCTTTTGCGTCGGTTTAACTAACTAATCCAATTTCTAAAGCAAAGTGCGTAATTTCCCCCGATTATCTGGCAAAGCGCAAAGAACTATTTCCTTCACTTGGCCGCAGCTCATTTCTCCATAGCCAAGAAAACTTGCAATCGAGTATAGTCTCCTCTTCTAAAGACCCTGCTTTTGTACATACAACTAAAAGCCCCCAGCTGAGAGAGGAATAACAGAGACTGCCTGGGCGGGTTCCCTAAGGAGATGTCCCCCTTGGTGTCTTGCGGTCAACCCTTCCGCATTATTTTCTTACAACAAAACAGTTTGAATCAGAAAGGAATTTCAAAGCAAGCTTTACTGCTTGTATTTGAGAACATGTCTTCAGAAGAAAAAAAAAAGAAAATCTTGCTTGAAATCGAGTCGGATTGTTTTTCTTATTTCAAAACATATTTGGATAAATTTTAGTTAGTTTCATAGGATTATTTACTAATTAAGGCAACTTGATTATTGAAAAGAAACCAAATATTTTATTTTTATTTTTAAAATCTCATAAAAGAAAGTGCAATTAAAACATTGGAGCTATTTTAAAACAATAAATAAAATCTGAAAAAGAAAGGGAGAAAAGGAATGTTTCGTTTCGTATGAGTAAAGCGATAAGAACTCAAGATATAATCTCATTTGTACTGTAGTATATATTTTATGTTTTGCAGCATGGTCAACTATTACGTATAATCAATGTGATCGTCATAATTTTTGTTTGTGAAATTAAAAATATTCAAAACTGTATCACTACCCACATAGCACAGTCACATCTCGGCAACGTAGCAAATACGTCGCACTGCGACGTCTGTAACGTCTCGGGCACATCACGGCACATTCCAGAAACGTCCCAGAGATGTTCTGGCAACGTGGAATTGTCCGACTTCAGTTACGTCGCAATGCGACGTGTATGGTTCGTCGCAATGTGATGTTGTCGTCGCATTGCGACAGCCCAGAGACGTTCTGGAGACGTGGAATTGTCCAACTTCAGTTACATCGCAATGCAACATGTATGGGTTGTCGCAATGTGACAGCCCAGAGACATTCTGGAGACGTGAAATTGTCCAACTTCAGTTACGTCACAATGCGACATGCATGGGTTGTCGCAATGTGACAGCCCAGAGACGTTCTGGAGACGTGGAATTGTCCAACTTCAGTTACGTCGCAATGCGACATGTATGGGTTGTCGCAATGTGACAGCCCAGAGACATTCTGGAGACGTGGAATTGTCCAACTTCAGTTACGTCACAATGCGACATGCATGGGTTGTCGCAATGCGACAGCCCAGAGACGTTCTGGAGATGTGGAATTGTCCAACTTCAGCTACGTCGCAATGCAACATGTATGGTTTGTCGCAGTGTGATGTTTTCATCCCAATGCGACAGCCCAGAGATGTTCTGGACACGTGGAATTGTCCAACTTCAGTTACATGCACATTCATTGGGCTTGTGATATTGCTGAGGAAATGTGACAGCTCGCAGCTAAAAATTTCTGAAATCTTTTCTTATTTATTGGGAAAAAACAAAAATTTTGTATTTTTCATCAAGTAACATTCACAATAATTCTAAATGTTTGCTAAAATTGTATAGCTAACCTTCAAACAAAATATTTAAATTCCCACATAACACAAACAATTTGTACAAGTTAGTACACACTAACTTAAGAAGTACAAAAGAAAAAAAAACTCAGATTAGTTATTGCCAGGGGCGTGCAAAGGGGGGGGGGAGGACACCTGTTGACAAAATATTTTTTAAACTAGGGATGAAAATAGGGATAAAGAACATAAAGGGTAACGGGAAAGACATTTGTGATGGGGCCCCAAAATTTTTGTGCATGCCCCTGGTTGTTGAATTCGAATAGTGATTGTTCAATTTAAAAAGTAGAAGGAGCATTCCACGGTAAGCCTGTTTCTCAACATAAATATTTAAATCATTTACCTTAGCAAGTCTTTCAGTGTCCCCTTTGCTCAGGAAAGTTTTTCAATTCTTTACTGTATTTCAGTGCTTCCGAAAATTCTCTACTTTATATGGCTAATTTATTTTATCTGGAGTATCACTATTGCATTATTGACAGTTGGCAATATGACCTTGAATATGGGCAAATCTTTTTCATGTCTAAAAATTAAATAACCCAACGAAACCACGGCGCCATAAAGCTGACTACTACCGGCGCCAGTCTGTTCAATTGCATCTCCCGAGAGCCCCAGTTAGAAAAAGCACCCAGTTTCCCCTTTTTTATCTTAACTTTTGAATAGTTATTGTGTACAAAAATCATTAAAATCTTAAGAAAAACGTACGTTAATTGTTACACTGACATCAGTTTTCACTTATCTGCTTCAATACTCTCAAAACTAGCCGTAACAAAATTATGACTTTTTTTTTCTGTTTCATTTTTTGCTGCTTGCAAAAAGTACCATGTCTTTTAGTTCTTTTTTTTTCTGCCCCCCAACTTTTAAGCCCCAATCGCTGTTTCTGCCCATTACCACCCTTTTAATTCCAAGAAACAGTGATAAGGAAATGATGGTGAGGGGGGGGGGGGAATTCAGTTGTGGAGGATGAAAAGCTTAGTAAGGCAAGCAGTTACTAAGATGTTCTGTGAAAAGAAAAAATAACCGGAAGTGCTACGATCGCAAGTGAAATTTTTTGTGAAATAACTGTCCGTTATTCGGAGTGTCCGTTATTCAGAGTGAATTACATGGAATGGCCTATATTGAGGGACTGGGACTTGCAAAAATGTCCGTTAATTAGAGGTGTCCGTTATTCGGGAGCGTCCGTTAAGGGAGGTTTTACTGTATTTTGTTTTGTGAAAATATATGCAGCACAATAAAAATGTTTTTGTATTTTTGCACAACAGAACTGAACATCAATAAATAACAAGGGCATGCAGGATGAAGAAAATGTAAAAAATAACCAAATCAATAACTAATAAAACATAAACAACTATGAGTTTAAATCTGCAATTTTTCGAGAAGAAAACAGCCATTGGCTTAAGCTTCTTGCTGCAAAAATACATGTTCTTGATTGTTGAATGACTCGCGGATAATCAGGAGTTTACTGTATATAATTAGAAGGAAATATTACTATTAGTTCACAAAACTCATCTTCAATATCAAGGTAATTAAAAATAATTTCTACTTTTTTAGATTGCACAGGGTGGGTCAGTTTACAAGGTTTGTCAACATAGATAATATAGATGCACGCTTGCATGGGTACATTTTGATGCTGTGCAGATACATTTGCTGCTGATATGTACATCAGGGTTCATACTCATTTTTAAAAGTGAAAATTAAGGACTCTCAAAAAAATTTTAAGTTCTAATCGGAAATGATTATATCACTTAAAGTACACCATTTCAACGTTTTCCAGGGTGTGTAGGGTGGGGGGAAGGCAGGAGTACTTGATACATAAGCATATGATACAAGCAAGCATATTACGCTAAGTAATGCCTGTTAAATTTTGTATGTCAATCCTCTCTCCTAAGCACCCATTTGATTTTTTGTCCTTTGTTAGATTACAAGCATCTGCAATTGAAAAATTTAGTTTCCAAACTAAATCAAGGGCACTAACATAGGATTTTATTTTTTTAAATGATCAAATGAAATTTATTTTATTTATTTTTTGTTTACTCAAATGAATATCATTTAGCAATTACTTGAGTTATTGAAGACGCTTTTAAGTTTTTGCCGGTTTTTACCAGTTTTTGCCAATGGCATGGCAAAAACTGGTTTCTGCCAGCAGAAAGCCTACCCTGTGTGTAATAGAGCACTTTTCTGTGCATTGTTTCAAAATCTTGAAAGTATATGCATATTTTATTTAAAATCACAACAAATAAGAAAGATAGACCATGAATAAAATAAGTCTTATAAATGAGCAAAATGTTTATTAAGTACAGTAAATATTAAACAAGAAATTAATTCAAAGCTACCTATTTTGAGCAATAATTTTAATATTTTGAATCTTTAATTTGAAAAGTTAATGCCGTTCACAATAGACAAATAGGGGAAACCTCAACTATGTTTTAAAAATATGGTTTAAATCTTTATTTTTCTGATTGAAAATAATTTTGGATTACGTAATCTTGCGTGAGCCTGATTATTTTTAAAGTTATGTACAATTTTGTGCAATTATTAGGACTTCACACATCTTATATGTCAGTCATTACACTGAAATTATCTCGAGTAACTTGAAGATTTTTTAAAACTATATTTGACACAATCATATAAGCTTTTTTTAAACAGAGATACATGAAAATAAGAGAATTTTAAAGATATTAGGGTTTATTTTAAATTTAATATCTGCAAGTCAGCATGACTTGGTAGAGGATCTAGCAATAGATGGAATCACAGCACAATACAGAGATATACATCAATACTATTCATACTTACTTAGTCTGCATTCATGACATTTATAATGAATGCTTTATCATTCTAAGTTTATTTTACCAACTATAATTAGTTAACTGCTGACAAAAGGAATGGGACTGCTTAAGAAGACAGAAAAAGATACAACGGCAGAGAGAGTAAGAAAATACACTACTACCCTCTTTCGCTATCCATTTCTGAATTGAATTGTATTGCGCAGAAAAGTTAATATTTAATGTGTGCTGAAATACTGAAGACTAGAAAATACACATTGGAGAGTAATTGTTTTCATCATACGTTATGCAAATAAAGTAATGAATATAAAATTTAACATAACTCATTCTATTCACACATAATTCTATTAGCTAACTTTTTTATGGATCGAAGACGATCCATCACCTACTAAAACTCAAAATTTTAAAATCAAATGTTTGAAGAGAAGCTTAACCGCTTAAGTTTAAAATAAACCAGCACACGTGTGACAACATTAAAACACAAGGCATAGAAAAAAATAATATCCTTCCATAACAAAGCTATAAATTCGGATTTTCTAAGTATTATTCAAAATTTTTTTTTGCACTCAATAAGAGAATAGTACAATTAGTTTACGAACTTTCTCGTTTAATCAGTAATCATAGCGGAAAACCACAGAAAAACAAACACATTGGAATCAATCAGTTAAAAAATTTACAGTCACAGTTAATCAGCACTCGCTAGCAATGTTCTTCATTTTGCGCATGCGTGTACTAGTTCCGAGAGAGGGGGAAACGTCTCAAGCATGTCGCATCAAGATGTTGCAGCTACGTTTGCTTGTAACATCGCAGCGACGTACTGTTAATAGCGCAGTGTGATGTGACGTGAATGGGACATTGCGACGTCGCTGGAACATCGCTCAGACGAAGTGTGCTATATGGGTAAAAATCCGTCAAAGGATGCCGCGAATATAAAAAGTTAAAATTTAAGTTTGAAAATATCACGATTTAAAAATAAATACATAATAAAAAATAATAATAGTATACAAATAAATCAAAAGCGTAGTAAACACATTATAATTAAAAAAAACATACTCGTACAAAATTAAGATGTGTAAGATAATTTTAAAAAAATGTTGTGTAAAATAAATTATAAAATTTGAGGATTTTGAACAATTTAGTGAAGGTTGCTTGTGTAAGAAGGTGGGTTTTTGATAACAAGAAAAAAAATCTGTTTATTTGCTTTATTCAGGCATAGAAATATTGTTAAATGTGTGAGGAAATATTTTAACACTACTTTATCAGGAGTTCAAATGCCAGAATGCTAAGAATCAAAGCTTCCACGAAAATATAAAAATATAATGCCTGATTATTTGAAGCATTATACGTGTCCCATCCAGGAGTACTTGAAAGGTTAATATCTTAGTAAAATAAAATAAATTACAACAAGTTTCGGGAAATACTGTAAATTACATCCCTTTTGTCTAAGGAAAAGAGCTTGATTACCGCACCCCTAAAAGCACCAGAATCCAACAGAGAAGCGCAATAACAGGGTTCTGCCCCTGGAAGGATCGCCGACACATATTCGGCCGAGGCAAAACCTGCTAGAAACGCCGTGACGACACAGGTTCGTCGAAGACAGTTAGGAACCATTTTCTTGCGATGAGCCTGAATCGGCCGGGGCAGTATTAACACAAACTGCGCGGCCGATCCTGTCGGCCGGGGCAAAGAATGGGTTAAACTATATAGTTTAATGTTTTTTAACTATTTTTAGTGTACCTAAATCCATACATTATTCCAATATTAATGAAATCTTAGTTATATGTTCAATTAAAAAAAATCAAATCAATTTGTTATCAAACAGTCTCTTTGTTATTTTCTTCCTTTTCTTCCTTTCTTTCTTTTTTTGGGGCTGTTGTTCTTTCTCTTTCATCATACAGCAGTCAAAAAAAGGAGAAGCATAACTACACACTATACAGATTGTACGTGGTACGATCCAAAAGTTCGTTGACGAGCTGTATAGAATCTTACCCAGAATAGTTCACATTACCGAAGCACATCCATTTTCAAAAGGTCACCTTCACCTTGAGGGACTATGTACTTCTGCCAGTGTTCATATAACTTTTGGAATCACTCCTGGAAGCCATTTTTCGCTACCTTCTATGATGCAGATTTATCTTCTCCTGACGGAAGAAAGCGGCGTCCATGCAAATGTTTTTTTTTTTTTTGCTGGGAACAGGTAAAAGTCATACAGAGCTAAGTCCGACGAAACGTTACGTTATTTGGTTGTCATATCAGAGTATTGACCAATCGAACCGTGCATCCTCAACATGAAAGTGCTATACGAACGTTGGCAGAAGTGCATAGTCCTCCAAAGTGACGATTTTGTAGATAGATGTGCTTCGGTAATGTGAACTATTCAGGGTAAGATTTTATACAACTTTGTCCTCGAACTTTTAGATCATACTACGTACGTATGAGTTTTCAACTTACTATTTCATAACATTTTTGAGTGACGCAAGTTTGCGCGCATGAAGACATCAGAAGAGAATTTGCGATAATTAACTGAGGAGGCGTTCAAAATGGATATTTCGGTCATCTATATGTTCTTACGTACATATGCATGTACAGATGTGCCGAAAAAACTTGTGAAGTTTAAATTGGGTGATCGTAAAATAGAAATTTAGTTCGAAATCTGACTTTTTTTTTTTTTTTGTGATTACGATTCTTTATTCATAGAAAGGAAGTAAAGTGAAATGAATCAATGATCCTTTAAATCCCTGATAATATCAATTTATTTCTGCTTTTAAAATTTTAGGTATTTTGGATTTTTCTCAGTAACGGTAAGTTTTATCGAAAATTACCTCAGACCAAAGTTGTAGATCTCAAAAATTCTCTACAAAAATGATCCTTGTGATTTTTATCTCCAAGACCAAACCATTTCTCAGATATTGCGTACTCTCAAAAGACAGCCAGTCACTTACAGAATCCCCTCTGCTCGCATGGCCTTGAATAACATCTAGCTATTCTAATCCATGTGGCATCGTTCACGTACCCGGAGGTGCCCAACCCACTAAGGGCATGGGCGCACCCCTCAATATCGTGGAGCCCCCCTCAAAAACAAGAGGCTTCTCCAAAAACTGAGAAAAATACCTCTCTAAACAACCCCCCCCCCCCCCTTTTAAATGTTTTTTGAGCTCTCAAACTGTAACCACATTTTATACAATAAAACATAGTTTGGCTGGCGAGTCGCATTATTATTTTGACTGCTGACAATGTTTGGCCTTAGTGATACATTGTAGTTAAGATTTCTAGATTCTAAAATCCATCTCTCTTGGTTAGACAACAAACTGTGGTTGACGCTTCTTCATCTAATTTTGCGCGTCGTCTCACTGCTTTAGTATAACGTGAGGTATTGGAAATCATATAATTCAATAGTTACGCAATCAAGCACCATTTCTTTTAAAGTTTTATCTGATATTCCTTTTTTAAGAAGATGATCCGAGTTTTCCCACTTCTGCTTATCCAAGAACTCAAGTTGAAAGCTGGAATTGTAAATTTTCGCTGTACAATCGAATTCTTCAAACTTGTCATCGTATTATGTTTGGATCATCAGCTCTTGTTCTGCAAACTGGTTACTTTGAGAATTTAAAAAATATAACACTAGTTATTGCGGATGACCATCAGAGAACTTGTTTCGAGACGGATTCCCAGATAACCACCAATCTTTAAAAGTCATCTATAAGAGATCCACTAGATATAGAACTAGAGATGAGGCAAGTCCAGAAGATGACTATAAGATGTCCGAATGTCTAAATGAATATCTACCAGTGGTCGAAAGGTTGCACTTTTTTGACTCCCTCTGACGTCGAAAATATCTAGACGTTCCGCGGCGATCTCAGAGATATCCAGGGGATATTCTGGATATCTCATAGACATCCGGAGGATGTTACTTGCATATTCATGGGATGTCATGTCCAGATAGCTTTTGGATGTCTTAATAACTGGTTATTGATATCGATTTTTGATCCTGTAGATGTATAGGAGACATAAGAAACGATGTTTCATAGATTTAATGTTTTCAAATATATTTTAAAGCTGTAAACAAATTTACAGGTTTAAAACAAGCAACTTATTGTATATTAATAAATAAGTTATTTGTAAATATCTTAGTTTTACATTCTCAATGCATTTTACTGATCCATTACTAAGATCCATTTTACTGATAATTATGAATAAAGTGTTGATATTTGTAAATAACTTATTTATTGATATATGAAAAAAAAAGTTGTGATTTTGAAACCAGTAAATTTGTTTACAGCTTTAAAATATATTCCACAAAAATTAATAAGTTATAAAGTCGGCATTCATTAGTTATTTATACTTTTCTTCTTTTTTCAAAAATCTTCAACAGATGGGTTTTCATATATGTGTACCTATGAAATATATATATATATATATATTTTTTTTTGCATACTGTTCCAGATTTTCCCCAATTAACTCCGCCCCCCCCCCTCCTTGCTAAAAAACAAACAAGCAAGATGCTTTTTTTCTTCCTTGTTTTAAATTCAAGTCTCAGTTTTGTGACTGCTGGATTTAGTAGCCTTTTTTTTTTAATGATTTATGTTTTAAAAAAATTAACAATTTAAAAAGTGGTAACTCTTTGGTGTCAATGAATAAATAATCTATTAAAAACAACGTTTTCGCAAATAATAATTTGGATAAATGTTAATAACTGCAGTTAAGTGCAAAAGTTTTAACACTTTAAGTAATTTATTTGTGACACCATGAGTAACCATTTTTTAAACCCATAAAGTTGTTTACATTTTTAAAAGAATACATTTTAGTACAACTAAGTTTATTAGCAGTTTTAAATATTAAAGTTCCTCTGTCAAACCTGTAAGATATTTTTTTCCACATTCCTTTACTACAAACAAATACCATACACAAGAAACCAAGTTTTACTTTTTGTAAAATAACAAATTTTGATTTTTTGCATATTGAAGAACTCTGGTGAAATTATGTAACTCAAGCTCATCCATGTAATCATTGTTTGAAATAGTTAGCTTTCCTTCAACTTTTTAAAATATCAGTTCTGGTTAATATGAATCTAACTAAATTGCTTTAATGAAGTAATTTATGGGTTTTTTACGAAACATTCCTTTTGATTTACATATTGGTGTTTTTCCAAATCTGTTACTACAATCTTCTCAACAAAACGATGTTTGAATAAATGTTTATAAGTTCACTTGCTAAAAGAAACTAATATAACATGTATAAATGAAAAAAATCCCCCCAGAGTACATAATTCCCTGTTACTTTAAAATATCTGTGAACTATTTTTGTTCTCATATTCTGTCATTTCTGCATCTCATAATCTAGAAATTATATATCAGGCAAATGGTGAAAACATGTATTCATTTTTATCTCGAATGAAATACAGTATAACCTCAAATTAACTATTGTCAAGGGACTGGAAAAAGTTATCATTAAATCGAAGAGCATCGACGTTCAATGCAGTCAGATCCGGACCAGTGAAATGTATAAATAAAATTTGCAAATTGTTAAATCAAAGTTATACTGTATTACTTCAATGTTGAATTTCGTACGTGAAAGCTTAACTTGAATTAAATGTTGACATTCCGATGCAGACCTACCTTTATATGCTCCTTTAAGTAGTACGCAGCAGCTTCTACGTTTCAAAACAACATTCTATGTAATTAAAAAAGAGGTAACGTCAACAAAATTACAATATAAAATATTTTTATTGACAAATATTTTTAAAATATACAGTATAAAAAAAACATCACAATTCTTCTAAAAGTGATGAGGACAAAACATCTCCATTCCTTTTTTTTTTCTCATCATTTCAAGCTTCGATGTACCGTAACTAATTTTCAACTGCAACTTCCATAGCAGAATCTGTTGCGAGGAGCCTAATACTTGATTATTCCTATTTTGAGCAAAAACTAAGAAAAATATAAGTAATTTTAAAAAATACATATTAAAAATAAATATAATGCTTGGAACTTACCTATTTTCTCTGAACACATCCTTTTTTTCTGATTATTGTTCTTAAGAACAGTCAAGTAAACTTTTCAATTCAGAAAATAAGATTAAATAGTATAATGATGGATGATAATGTACAAAGCATGTGTTTTGGTATTTATAATGATTAAATTATGAGATATACTTACCTTATGTGCTTGAGCAGGATACAGCTCGGAAAATATAGACTTCACAGAAGTAAAACATGAAAGAGATACTACGTCAATTAAACTAGTGCCTCTTACATGTTCTTCCCTGTGTGTTTTGCCGGGGCCTTCCTTCCTTTCTTTCCTAAACTAAAACAGACAAATATTTTTATGTGAATCAATTGCATAGCATTAGTAATAGCTTCAAAAACATCACTATACCGAGTACTTAGTGCATACTCGGCATGGTGTTCATGAGGCAATGGTTTGAAGCATGTCTGACTTTCAGTACATTGCCAAGTTGAGTACTCACGTAAAGCGCTATTTGGTACGGCACTTGTGAAATCAATTAGGAACATCAATTACGCAAAACGTGAATTTTGAAAACTTGAAAGCACCACTGTTATGATAATTCATATTCCAACTTTATAAAATTTACAGCATTGAGGTGTTTTTAAACATCTCTAATTTCAATACAATAGCATCCTGAAAACCTGGCACCAGCCATAGAAACAAGAAATGAAATCTAGGTATTATAATGGCGCCTAGTATATGCTTCTAGTCATCAAAACAAACAACCTCAGCCATTTTTAATGAATCAACTATATGTCCCAAATAGAAAGCTCACTGTCAATAACTTCTCCTGTATACTACACACTACCAATAGTAGTGATGGGCATAATCAAGAACTTTTGATAATCGAGATCTCGGTAATCGAGTACTTCTGATAATCGATGTGATTGATAATTGAGACCTTTCCAAATCGAGAACTCGAGCAATTGATAAGAAACCTTTTAAAATCGATAATTCGAGTGATTGATACGAGAGCTTTTGGAATCGAGAAGTCAAGATGTGTCAATCGAGAACTTGAGCTGTGATAATTGAGTTCTCAAGGGATCTTGAATAATGGAGTGATTTGATTATGAGAACTATATTATGCCCATCACTAACCACTAGCATATTTCTAACATGCACAGAAAAAAATGGTTTTTTAAAAACAAAATTCGTAGCATTTGAAAGTTACTTCTTCAAATTTACTCCTTCAATCACTGGTCCTAATCAGAGTCAGGAAAGAAAAGCTTAATTGAAATCCAAAATGGAGTCAAATTCGCCACCTAAGAGTTTGAAAACTAGGCATTGAATCAAAAATTTTCAGCCGCAAAATGTGACTGATGACTGCTTATTTTTAACACTGTGGTACTTGGTAAGCCAACAAAAAAAAAAAAAAAAAAAAAAAAAGAAAAAAAAAGAAAAGAAAGGAAAACTGGACCACATTCCAGCAAGATGAAAAAACTTGGACGCCCCGTTAAACTTTTGGATAGGTGAAATTCTTAATTTGCCAAAAAGGAATTTCAAACTTTGCTGACTTATAACATACGGTTATACACACATGCATACATTAATAATGAAAATCTTTATTCAGATTCAGGCAATCAACAATGGAAATAATGTCGTTATATTTGCCAAATAACCAAACATATGCTGAAAAAACGCATAACTTCCCATCAGGGCTCCCCTACTTGCATGAAAAACTTTTAATGCCTACCCAATAACCCAGCATTTTAGAGCTACACTACTTCTTGGTCCCCCAGAGTTTTCTGGATTCGACTGTAATATCATTAAAGTGCAACAATCAGAAAATAAAACAAAATCATGATTAATACGGAGAGGTTTAATTAGAAGTATGAAATAAATACATTAGTTATTATAGGTAAAGTATATAAAACAAAAAATTCTAACATATTTGATAACATAACTACAGGAAGAAACCAATAAAAGTACACATCGGACTAGTGTAAATGATGATACGTAGGATATCAGACATAATATGAATGGCAAGACGAAGGGTTTTTCGGTTTTTATCACAACACAACGACAAAATTTTCAATTTTTACAAATCAAAAGAATTGATATACAATTTAAAGAAAAGATTCAGACTCTTTGATATTTGAATACACATTGAGAGAAAACTCGAATTTGTGGAAATTGAGTTTGCTTTATCTTTTTAATGCAAACCTAATTTTTTTTGAAGAAATTTGAGCATAATACAAATCATTAAATTGGACATTCGGATACGTTGACACTTATAAAATTAAACTCAATTTTAAGTTTTAGCATCCCATTTTTCATCACAGTTATAAGAGTTTAAATATAATTTACTAGCAAAGTAACACAACAAAGCAACACAAGCATAGAAAACAAAGTACCTAGCCTAGTTGTACATAGATTTTTAACATTTAACAAATAGCAACGAATGAAAGATTGAAGAAATGCAGACCAACCGTACACGCACAGAATCAAAGTTTGTTAGGGTTAAACTTGTAGTTTTGACTCCTCATATCACTAACCTTTCATTACAAACTTCCGTTGAAAAACAAGTTAACAACCGTGGAAATCAAGAAATGAATATCACCTTCACTATCAATTTAATCTTGCGTAAAGAAAAAAAAGTCAGCAGACTTGAATCTCCGCATCGTCACAAGCGATCTTGAAAAAAATCAACAAAGTTTAGAAATAGAAGAAGTTAGAGTTTTCTCAGTTCACACAACTCGATTTTTTTAAAAAGTACGAATTGGGGGAAAAAAAATCACTTTTCTTCTATAAAATTTCAAAATAAAATAATTTCGCCGCAGAATTCAGAATACAAACAAATCCGGTCAGATCTAAAAGTCAAATATCTTGAAGTCATCCTGGAAGTAGACATTCGTGGATATTTATAATGCAACGTACGGGATATTGAGTAGTTATCTATAAGATATCCTAATATCTATATCTAAAACATGTTACTGCCTAGATCTCTGGAATACATGCACAAATCCATATCCATGATTTGGAGATACCTGGATATCCTTAGGATGTCCAAATATCTATGTCCATGATTTGGAGATACCATGATATCCTTAGGATGTCCACATATCTATATCAATGATTTAGACATTTTTGGACATTGTTCAGATGTCTAAGAAATCTAAAAGACGTTTGGACATGTTATAGACCTGTTTAGATGTCTTTGAGATATTTGTGGTTGTCTGGGTTACGACGACCAGCTCGAAGATGGACAAAGAACATTTATAATTCCAGATTTCAATTTTGAAGCTGATGAATACCATGAGCTCATTGATAAGCAGAACTGGTAAAACTCGGCAGCTCCCTCTTTCAAAAAGGGGAGTTTCGATAAAATTTTGAAAGAAATTGCTTGATGGCGTACCTACTGAGTATGGCTTTCAAAACTTCACATGTCATACTAAAGCAGCGAGACGATAGGTAAAATAAGAGAAAGAAGTGTCAGGTATAGTTTGTTGTCTAATCAAAAGGGATGGATTTATTCGATTCAGATTAGAATCTAGAAATATTAAGCCACAATACCATCAAACCACAATTTCAATCAAGACTGAAAATTATGAGAAGCAAAATAGTTCAACTCGCACGCCAAACTTATGTTTTATTGTAATCAACGTGGTTACAGTTTGAGGGCTCAAAACCCATTAAAGTTTCTTTAGCAACGTCTTTTGTTTTAAAGGGTGACTTATGTGGGCTGTTGCAAGACACATTTATATTTTAAAATTTTTATACTTAACCTTTGTTCTCTATCATAGGTAAATTTGACATTTTGAGCCAAAGTTATGGGCTAAGTGGAGAATTAATATTTTTTTTTACTAGATAAAAAATGCTTTTATTGCTCGTTATTTCCGAATCTATGTAAGAATTAATTAATATGAAAGCAAACTTTTACAAATCATAACTTCTGTTTTTTCTCTAGGTACGGAGCAACACTGTGTTAATCAATTCTGACACTATATTGATCAAATTCAAGATGTGTGGGACTTTAAATTACAGTTTATTATTAAAATGATCTTATGCAATGTGTAATCTACACAAAAAGCCTGCTCTTAAGAGCGATAACATCAAATTTTGATACTTGATGAAGTTATTGTAACTTTTACCAGTTTTTATGCATTTATGATCAACTTCAAGGCGGAGCGACACCTCAAGATATTTTTTGCGGTCGAAATCCTTTTGCATAACCAAATATCTCTACAAAAGGCAACTTTTCCGGGTTATTACTTAGCGTTTATCAGATTTTGATTTTTTTTCAATCCACCCTAATGACTATATCCAGTACTTCAAAAGTAAGTTCACCTCGTACTAGAGCGGTATTAAGTGAATGTGAATCCAGCTTTTGTTGTAAAAAACACTGCTTATTTTGTGGCGAGGAAGCGGATGAAGAGGCAGAGAAGAACAAAACGCAGAATTATCGCAGAAAAATTCTTAAATTTTCTACACTTGCATTCAAAGAATCCCTTTTAAAATTAGCTAAAGATCGTTCGGAGGTGTACCAAGAGCTGCCCTTGCACGTTTTAATGTTGAGTATGATTTAGTCGCTGCTTTATGAATATTTCTGCGATAATTCTGCGCTTTCTTCTTCTCAGCCTCCTCATCCGCTTCACAGCCACAAAATAAGCAGTGTTTTTGCAAACAAAAGCTGGATCCAAATTCACTTAATCGCGCTACAGTACGAGGAGGACTTACTTTTGAAGTATTTGGCCTTGGAATTAAATCCTCACGTTGCTGCAGAGATTGAACTTTTCCGGGTGTATAATTTTCTGCAATTCACGCGAATTGTAACGGACTTTTGACTTCTTAAATAATCAGCATTCTTATAACTTCTCCCGACACTTGCATCGATTAAAGTTGGCATTCCACGACTGCCCAGCACAACAGTTTCACCTTCAGTCAAAAGTTTGTTGCAAATAAAGCAAAATTGTGACATTTTTCTTAAATATTGATCAACACAAACAAAAGTAGACGCTTGTAATAAATACGTTTATTCACTCGAATTGCACGTTTACATCTAAAAGAAGCACGTACGTCAGCCCAGCCCACCTAGAAGGTGTCATGGCCCAGACTGCGCCATCGAAATTTTTAGGGGGATTGTTTTGAGGGGTATTTTTTCAGTTTATAGAGGAGGGGCTCTTGCTTTTGAGGGGTATATTTTCAGTTTTCGGAGGAGGGGCTCTTGCTTTTGAGGGGTGGGGGGGGGGCTCGGCGATATTGAAGGGTGCGCCCATGCCCTTAGTGGGTTGGGCACCCCTGGGTATGTGAACGACGCCACACGGACTAGAATAGCCAGATGTTTTTCAAGGCCATGCGAGTAGAGGGGATGCTGTAAGTGACTGGCTGTCTTTTGAGAGTACGCAATATCTGGGAAATAGTTTGGTCTTGGAGATAAAAATCATAAGGACCATTTTTATAGAGAATTTTGAGATCTACAACTTTGGTCTGAGGTACTTCTCGATAAAACTTACCGTTTTTGAGAAAAATCCGAAAAACCTGAAATTTTGACCTTTGACCCCGAATAACTTTTTTAGCGCACATGGGATCGACGGGGACTTTTGGCACTTTATTTGTAATGCTAAACCCAAGGTCTCTACAAAAATTTAGCTTTCCCGGAATTTGTTATTTCCATTGTCTAAATTGACCGGACTAATATGGCTTGTTTAAGTAAGTTAAACAATATTTACTAATATCTAAACAATGAATGCATATACTAAAAGTTATTGCTTGTGCTAAATAATGTGTCGTAAGCAAATGCACTAAATAAAACAAATAATTATAATATAAAAATTTTGACACTTCTTTTTTTTTTGTGTGATTTCTAGTTTTGGTTTCTAAATTGGAAACTAAAATAACTAAATAAACATTAAAAAAAAGGGGGGGAGGGCTCCCGTTTCCGAATTGCCGCCACTGCATGTCATTTCTGAAATCTGTAATTTGCCCCCCTTTAATGTTTAACAAATAGATATTGATCAAATCGTGTGCTTTCAATTTTTGAAAGCTGTAACTTGAGAGAAAAAAAAGCTTTTTTTCTAAATCCACGTTCTTGAGAGGAGGTGGTTTGCCCCGGGTGATACCCATCTGATAGATGACACCCAAAGTTAATTTCAGAGTTTATAAAAAATATAAATATTTTAATTCTGAAAATGTTCGCGAATATATTTTAAATTATATTTCATCAATAAAATTTCAACGAAAATAGGGCACATATACGTCAGGAGCTAATTTTACACAAAATGCGGCAGTAGACAAATTTGTACGAATAGATTTTACTATACCTATGTTTCTTCTTCGCTAAATTTTTAATTTAAATTTTATTGGCTGTTTTAGAATTAACCTAAATATGAAGATTTTAAGATTAACTGCAATTATTGAGTGTTGTAATCAAGAAATCATTTACACTTATTTTGTTCCATACTTTTTAGTGAGAACCAAGCTTATAGAAATAGTCTTAATAAAGAAAAATACATTTGATTATTTCATCGGATCTTTTGGATTCGTGCTTTCGCGCTAGAACTTATTTGAATTTGCCGATCATCCTCAAAAGTTTCAACCTTAGTTACGGGCCTCGACTTACTAATTTGTTAAGTTTCTTTTACTATTTTATAACTGAGATCGAACAAAACACTATATTTCTATTTTTATTTGAAAGTGATTACTTGAAAATGTTAGGCAACAAAACCGTTTGCTGACAATTGCTATTAGTTAAGTTAAAAAGCAAGCAAACTAGGGGACGGCTACAGAAAGTTCGGTAAGCACTCAAGCTAGCTGATTGCCATAATGGGAGTTATTTTCTCAGTATCTTTTTATGCATGTAATCGAACCAATTGGTAGTCAGTTTTTAAAAAATGCAAGGAGAGTCAGTGAAAAGGAAAGAAAAAAGAAGCCCGGAGTCGGAATCGGCATGTTTTCTAACAACTCCGACTCCTTTACCCCAAAATCAGTCCGACTATGACTCTTCGACTTCAACTCCGACTCCGACTCCACAGCCCTGTCAAAAATGCAAATCGACCAGGTTATCATAATAACACTCATTTTCGCACCGATGCATGCTCTAATTCCGCTTTGCTTCAATATTTTCTCTCTTGTTATTTCCTCGTTAAATGTTAATTTGCACTTCCAATTTGTTCGTTTGATGCGGTTCAAAACGTTTCTATTTTCTCGTCGCATTCTGATATGCAGTAATAAATTTATTTCAATGGTGTTATAATTTTAAATATGAGTTTTTGTAAAACAATATTAAGCAAGAAGGACATTTAGAAGCATAGTCAGATAAAAATAAAAAGTATCTGCGCACACAACTCAAAAACATCCGCAAGCTAATAATAGTCTATGACATAAAAAATAAGGGGGGGGGGGGAGTGTCGGATTTCAAAAATATTTATAAGTTTTAATAAGAAGAAAGAAATATATTTCGTAAAAGTTGGATTGGCTGAAACAATGTTATAAAGCACAAAATTACAAATAATTGCAGGTATATGCTTTGAGATTACAAGGAACTATTTTCAGTGCCTTTATGTGAGCCTATGGATGCAAAGATCTAAGTTAAATTCAAAACTTTAAAGCTAATCTTCTTTTGGCAGATATCTTGCCATTTGTAAGCTCACATATTTTTATGAATTATACCTTCACTGCAGATTTTACGATGGAGGGACCTTTCGCTTCTTCAGCCGTCAAGTCAAGAAATCAGTAGGATACCCAATTTTCTGAGAATGAAGGAAAAACTAGCAATTCCCCAGTAGCTGCTGCTTGGAAATGCTCTCTTGAGGGAGGGGACAAAAACAAGTGCAATAAATCTAATAATAAAAGTGTTATCTATAAAGAGGAGAGGTAACACAAGGAGCAATTAGAGTCCCCCATCTCCCTTGGGACCCTTAATAGCACAATGCACACAATAATTCCAAAACAATACCGTATTTTTGATAGTAAGCACCCCGGCGCTTACGAGAAGAAGGCTGATAAATTGCTGATGCGGCAATTACAATGGATGCGGCGCATGAGAGTTTTTTTTTTCCCCAACATTTTACAACACTTTACAGAAAAAAAAACTATTTTGAAAAGAAGGAAAATAAAATATAAATGATCAGAATTGTGTTCACTTTTTAGTCTTGTTTATTAAAAGGTTTTGTTTTTGTAATTCCAAATTTCAAAAAGGATTATTTTCCGCGATTTGATTTTTCTTGCAGTTAATTGCTTTTAATTAAATGAAAAAATGACAAAATTTTCCCTTTTTTAATTATTTTTTTATTTTTACGAACTGCATTCCAATGCTAAAAAATTGATGAATTCATAAACGGCGTGTCCCGCATTTTTCAGTTTAGCTTTTACTGTAATTTAAGTCTTTAATTAATGGACAGATAATATAAAATTACGCCAAAATGTGTTAGTATTTAATTTGTTTAGTCTTTAGTTAAACGGATTGAGCTAAAATCAGAAAAATGTGCAAATGTTTAAGTGTTGATCGGGAAATTTTTCGGATTCTTTATTTCGCGGTTAAGTTCGAATTTCCAGTTTTAAACACCGTTTTTTGGACTTAAAAGTGCTGAAATTTTAGTGAGTTTAAGCTGTAATTATTTTAAAGAAAGTTCATAACTTTTTAAAACACCCATAAAGGCGATCGTTCAGTGTTTTTTCATGCACAGTGCGAACATTTTTGGCAGTGACCCAAAATTCGGGAAAGTCCGTGTTTGTCCGATTTTTGTGGTTATGTGCAAGCAGGAATAGAGCCATTACTCCGACTCATCTCAGATCCTCCCTTGCTTCAGCCACCTTAAGGTTGGTGTCAATGTTAAGTGTAAGTTGAAGGCTTCACGAAGGTGGTCTGTATGCGAGGAGACCAGTCATTTGTGTTCCGCTCACGCCTCGCCATAGAAAGGACCGTTTACAGTGGGCACGACAGCATATCCACTGGAAGCCTGATCAATGGAGAGCTTTTTTCTTTACGTATGAGTCTAGATTTAGTATAGGGAGTAATAGTAGGCACGAAAGAGGCAGTGTCTGTGTTTGGGGTGGCATCTCTTTAGGTGGACTTACAGACCTGCTCAGGGGCGGACTGGCTGACTTTGGCCCAGTCGGCAAAAGAATATTGTTACAAATCCTGTAAATAGTAATTATTGTAGTAACGTAACCTGTAAATAGTTTCCCGTAATGAATATACAACCCCTTTTCATTCGGCTAAAGTATACGACCCCCTATTTTCTTTTCTTTTCATTGATAAAATTTGATAACGGTCTACGCATTTCGAGAAGAGGTAAGTGTTGTAGAAAATTCTTCGATGTTTATAAAAGCGTCCTGCGTGATAAAGAGTTAGTTTCGATTGAGAATTTGTTCTGAGAGTGTATTAGCTCTGTTTATTGCGAGGCATTTCGCTGTTTTGTTTTCGTATTTGGAAGTAAATACGTGTGTAAACGTTGAGTTTACGGTGTTGTGTGATAATTGCTTAATTGCTGATGAATAATTTAGCAACTGTTGACGATATTTCCTGTACATAGTGTAAATAAATTTTCTGTGTTTTTATCAAGAACTGTGTCATCCTTTCAAGAAAGTTGGAAGTCTCACCGAATCCGTTACAATTTGGCGCCCAACGTGGGGCTACTTTAGGACTTTCTTGGAGTAAATGTGACTTTGGACATTTTTTCATAAAAACTTTTTGAATTTGGACTTTAATTTTATGGTGATTACTCGCGCAATGGATGAACAATTAAAACAACTTCTTGATGCAATCAACTCTGTTAAAAATGATATGGCGGCTAATCAAGAACAATTAAAAAATGATATGGCGGCTAATCAAGAACAATTAAAAAGTGTTCTGACTGCAAGTATGTTGGCAAATCAAGACCAGTTAAAAAGCGATTTAACGGTGCTGAAAAAGGACTTAACGTCTAACCAAGAAGAAATTAAAAACGACCTTATTTCGGT
Organism: Uloborus diversus; assembly: GCF_026930045.1. Lineage (NCBI taxonomy): Eukaryota > Metazoa > Arthropoda > Arachnida > Araneae > Uloboridae > Uloborus > Uloborus diversus. Next base: position 132,766,116 of record NC_072739.1, on the reverse strand, counting down.
AAAGACTGTGATGAAAAATAAATTTAATGACATAGAGCATCGAATTGATGCTATTGAAGAAAAATTTGACACCGTTGAAAGCCGATCCAATGCTGTAGAAAATAAATTTGAAGAAGAAAGAAGATTTCATCTATTTAAAGAAGAGATCTTTAAGGACGTGGACATCGGTTTCTCGACCGTCCATTAAACTTGCCACATTTGATGGGAAAACTTCGTGGCAGGTTTACAAAACTCAATTCATGATAGTGGCGGAAGCGAACGGATGGGACTCTGCTACCAAGGCTTGTCATCTTGCAGCATCCCTGAGAGGTGACGCAGCGGACATTCTCCAGACCCTTCCGGACAGCCAGCGCCTGGATTTCGCCGCCCTCACATCTGCGTTGGAGCTTCGCTTCGGTGAGAAGTGCCAGAAAGATTTCAGCCGACTCCAGTTGAAGTCCCGTTTCCAGAAAACCGGGGAAACCCTGCAAGAGCTAGCGGCGGACGTCGAGAGATTGTCTCATCTTGCTTTTTGCGACTGTCCTGCGGATGTTCGAGACAACCTGGCACTCAACTACTACTTCGACGGGGTTCGAGATCCGGAAATCCAGAAAGCTCTACGGATGGCGGATGTCAAAGACCTGAATTCTGCTGTTGTGTATGCGATGAAGTTGGAGGCCGCCCAGCAAGCAACCCGCAAGGATCGCCATTCAATCCGCGGCGTGAAAACTGATGAGCCTGATCCGGTTTCGTCACGCTTTGCTGAACTGGAAAAGCAAATAAAAGAAATTGCGGGAACCCTCAAAAGGATTTCGGCTCCCAAGGACCAAAATGGACAATCACTTAAGTGCTGGAAATGTGGCGGCGAGGGTCACTTACGAAGAAACTGTGAAGCTCGCCAAGAAACCAGAGGGAAGAGCTCCTCTCCCTCGCAGGTCCAGGTAAACTAAGCCATGGCAATCTCGCGGGGCGGAGGTCGCCAAATTGGAATAAGCCCCATCTTAAAGTTTTCCAGATTTCATCTACGAGTGGCGGCAGTAATGGACTGTTTGTTTACGCATATGTAAACGGGTTTCCCTGCGAACTGATTATTGACACTGGAGCCAATGTTACAATCATTAGAACAGATGTGACTCGTCAATTTGGACTCAACATTCTATGGACGCCGCCCTGCGTTACCCTCCAAACTGTGACGGGTGACAAGATCGAGATTGAAGGTAAAGTGAACTTAGAAATTGTGTTTGGAAATGCCACTTACGGCATTCGTTGCTGCTATCACAGACCCCTTCATTCTCGGATTGGACTTTTTAAAGAAGTATGACTTCAACCTCGACTTCAAGACTAATGAACTGCACTCGATGAGAGAAGACATAGCCATCTTCAACGCTGAAAATGATGTAAAATCCGCTCATATAATAGCCAAAACAGATTTATCGATTCCCTCAAGGTCAGAATCATTAATACCTGGCTCCATTGAAGAAAGCAATAGTTTTCGATTTGGACTCATTGAATACCCTAACCTAAGCAATAACCTAAAAGGAGTGCTGGTGGCATCTACGCTTGTGGACCTTTCTAAGGATGTAATTCCTGTGAGAGTCGCCAGCGTAAGTGAAAGGCCAAGGAATGTCCGGAAAGGTGAAGTGTTAGCAACCTGTATTCCAGTAAACAGCATCATTAGAAGAATCAATTCCCCCGAGACTGTGTCTTCCGAGTCCTTGACATCGAAGTTAGTTGGGAGTGCGCCATTATCGAAAGACCAACGAACTGCTGCGGAACAATTGGTGGGTGACTTCAAGCATCTGTTTTCATCAGCATCGGAGGATGTTGGCCGTACGAATTTAACGCAGCATAGGATTTATACTGGAGAACACCCCCCTATTAAACAGCATCCAAGACGACTACCATTCGCCAAGAAGGAAGAAGTTGAGACCCTCCTGAAAGAGATGAAGGAGAATGATGTAATCGAACCTTCATCCAGTCCTTGGGCTTCTCCCATCGTCTTAATCCGAAAGAAAGATGGCTCCACCAGATTTTGTGTCGATTACCGACGGCTGAATGAAATCACCAAGAAAGACAGTTACCCTCTTCCACGGATAGACGACACCTTGGACACTCTTTCCGGACACAAGTGGTTTTCGACCCTGGACTTGAAGAGCGGCTACTGGCAGGTTGAGATACACCCTGAGGACCGAGAAAAGACAGCGTTTACAACTGGACAAGGCTTATGGCAGTTTAAAGTGATGCCCTTCGGCCTCTGCAATGCACCAGCTACGTTCGAGCGTCTCATGGAGACAGTGTTAAGAGGACTCTCTTACGAATCCTGTCTGGTCTACTTAGACGATATCATCATCGTGGGAAGCAGTTTCGAAGAACATCTGGCAAATCTTAGGAAGGTGCTGCAAAAGCTTAAGGAAGCCAATCTGAAGTTAAGCCCGTCCAAATGTAATTTGTTCCGCCGGGAAGTGAACTACCTTGGTCACATCATCTCTTCTGGGGGTGTACAAACCGATCCAGAAAAGGTATCTGCGGTCAGGAGTTGGAGTCGTCCCGAAAACATCCATCAGTTGCGAAGTTTACTGGGGTTCTGCACGTACTACAGGAAGTTTGTGAAGGGTTTTTTCCAACATTGCACGACCTTTGCATAAGCTGACGGAGAGCAAGCAAAAGTTTGAATGGTCCAAAGAATGCGAAGATGCATTTCTACGACTGAAGGAGGCTTTAACATCAACGCCTATCCTCGCCTATCCTCAGCCTGAAAAATCCTTCATCCTGGACACTGATGCGAGCAACGAGGGAATTGGAGCTGTTTTATCCCAAGAAATTGACGCCAATGAACATGTCATCGCTTACTGGAGCAAATGCTTATCAAAGTCGGAGCGAAATTACTGCGTCACCAGAAAGGAGTTACTGGCCATAGTGAAAGCTGTAGAGCACTTCCATCATTACCTCTACGGCCGAAAATTTCTGCTTCGGACAGATCATGCCTCGTTAACTTGGCTTTTGAACTTCAGGAATCCAGAAGGCCAGATAGCCAGGTGGATACAGCGGCTCCAGGAATATGACATGGAGATCAAGCACCGAAAAGGGTTGTCTCACGGTAATGCAGACGCTTTATCAAGGAGACCCTGTCCTGAGAAATGCAATTATTGTTCCCGAATCGAGAAACAGTATGGAACGACTAGCCCTACTGCCTATGAGGTGACAGTGACTCCAACATCTTCAGAACCTGATCCATGGAGTGACGACCAAGTTCGAAAAGATCAACTTCAAGACCCCGACATAAAACCAATTTTGGAGTTCATGGAGAGTGACAGTCGGCGACCTAGCTGGCAGGACGTTTCCATCTTTAGTCCTGCAACAAAAAGATACTGGGCTTTATGGAATTCACTCCATTTACGGAACGGCGTACTGTACCGAAAATGGGAATCTGATGACGGCAAAACGTCTAGGTGGCAGTTACTACTTCCCCGATCAAGGATTTCAGATGTTCTGAAAGAAATACATAGTAGTGCGACTGGAGGACATTTTGGTGTGTTGAAAACCCTCAATAAAGTTCGGGCAGGGGCGGACTGGCCACGTGTGAGATGTGGAAAATTCCACATGGGCCGTCCTTAACTCGGGCCGTTTTCTGTGCATTCAATGTGTTAATGTGTACGTGCCGTTTTCCTCAATTTTATTTAAAAAAAAAGTTCTTAGCTAGGCCGGCCGTTCTTGTGTCGAGGGCTGCAGCCAGAACTGCTCTTTTTTTTGGGTGGGGGGGGGGGAGGGAGAGGAGGACGGCCCCTCCTTTTCCAACGGTCACTCTCAGGACGTTACTCTGTTCTTGCCTAACTATTACCGTATCTTGTTACGTAGGGAAAACGAATAATGTCTTTGTTGGGTGGTCTTCGTCCGAAGAAGAATAGAATGAATAGGAGCAAAACGTCTGCTAAAAAGCTTTTTTTTTTTCCTTTTCATCCTTCGTTTTTTTTTAATGTTTCCCAGCACTTTGCAATAGATAGATCCCCGACTTTCTCAAACAATTAGATAATTTTGAGAACTCCTCAATTTCGTCTCCGAGAAAAAAAACGAGTCATTTGTGTTGACTGCTCAATGGGATTGCATGTGTTTTAAATCCAACGGTGACAAGAATTTTTTTAGGTTTAATATTTTTAATCATCATGTGTTTTTTAATTTTTTTTTTTCATCAGCACTTTAAATAATAAGAACTTGAACTATCCGTTATAATTATAACAAATTGACGGTGTTACACAAAAATGGGTCAACCCACCAAGCAAGTACTTTTGAGTGAATTGAGTTCTAAACTGAACTTCATAGATGGCATATTAAAATAGAATTTGGCTTAAATCGTCTTTGTATCCCCGTAGTGTATCAGTTTATCTGCCAACCTATGTGAATAACTCATTATTTTCTTGAAAATTTTTGTTGGATAACTCATTTTTGTATAGCACCGTCCAATTCATCTATTTTCGTTTAGCAAAGATAAAATTTATAAAAGTACAAGCAGTATAAATATTTAAAACAGTGATTTCTAACATTTTTTTTATCCGTCGCCCCCCTTACCTTTTTCCATGGAAAAAAGCAAATTTTAGAGCAACGTAAAATCGATATTAGGTATCTTTTGCATACAGTGAAACCTGTGTAATTTGACCTCTCGCGGTGCAGTACTTTGGTGGTCAACTTATAAAGGGCAGTAATGATTTTTTGAAATATTTTTTGTCATTTCTCGCACCGTGTATTCATTTTTCGAGGAATTCACCTTTATTATTCTTTCTGTTCAACTAACTTTCATTGTTCAACATTATTGAAAGTGAAACCATAATTAACTAGTATGGTGTGGCCATCACGAAAGTTTCTTCTATATTTTTCCTTTTTCTGATCCCTCCCCATGCTTGACGAGGAAGCAATATTCCTAACAAAAACAAAATGACACGTGCAAAAACTTGACGACCATCCCAATGTCTGAATTATTGTAAAAGCAAAGCAAAGAGCGAAAATTGAAAGTTACTTTAAAAGTCTTACTTGAATTAATTACAAATATTTTATTTATTAAAAAACATAAGATGGCAACAGTTAAAAATTTTAATTCATTGAAATAATATTTCCGATCATTTCTATACAATTGAAATCACGAGAAATACGCAGACGACAATCTATTACGATTTATCTTTCTTATTGTTGCATTAATAAAACTATATTTATTCGCAAAAAAAAACTAGTATGTTGTGGCCATCACGAAACTTTCTTCTATATTTTTCCTTTTTCTGATCCCTCCCCATGCTTGACGAGGAAGCAATATTCCTAACAAAAACAAAATTACACATGCAAAAACTTGACGACCATCCCAATGTCTGAATTATTGTAAAAACAAAACAAAGAGCGAGAACTGAAAGTTACTTTAAAAGCCTTACTTGAATTAATTACAACTATTTTATTTATTAAAAAACATAAGATGGCAACAGTTAAAAATTTTAAATCATTGAGATAATATTTCCTATCATTTCCATACAATTAAAATCGCGAGAAATACGCAGACGACAATCTATTACGATTTATCTTTCTTATTGTTGCATTAATAAAAATATTTTTATTCGCAAAAAAAAAAAAAAAAAAAAAAAAAAAAAAAAAAAAAAATCAACACCTCTTGGAGCGATCGGCGTCAAAATCGAACCAAAGCCTGTTTACATATGGATTCACGTATATTCCAAATTTCAACCAGAATGTAGCATTACTTCTTGAGATAGGGTACTCAAAATGGAAAAAAAGAACGGGTGATTGCGCTACCCCCCTTTTTACTTTCTTCTATATCTAATATATAGAAGAAAGTATTGGATTCGTGCAAATTTTCGAATTTCGAATTTTGACGGATTCGAACGTTTTGAGGTGTGCTGAGTCCATTTCGACCATTTTTGGAAAATGTCTGTCTGTCTGTGTGTGTGTGTGTATGTATGTATGTGTGTATGTATGTATGTGTGTATGTATGTGTGTCACGTCTGTGTGTGACCAGTTTTTTGTGGCCGCTCTACAACAAAAACTACCGCATGAAATCGAACGAAATTTAGTACACATATGTGCCCCTATGTGAACTTGTGCCCATTAGTTTTTGGCGCGAATTCCTCCAAGGGGGGTGGAGCAATGGGACGTTTTTCGAGTTACGCGTGCTTGCTATTCCTCGGGAAGTTACTGGCGGAAAAAAACAAAATTTGGTCCATATGTTGGTATTAACAGGAACAGGTGCTGATTCAATTTTGGTGTCAATAACTCAAACGGGGGTTGAGCTGTAGAACGTTTTTTGTCGTCAATTGTGACTGCTGTATCTCAAGAAATAATGAACGGAATGAAAGAAAAATTTATCGGCAAGTAGCCCTTAGTGGGTATAAAAACTGATTTTAATTTTGTGTCAACAGCTAAAAGGGGGGTAGCGCAATCACCCGTTCTTTTTTTCCATTTTGAGTGCCCTATCTCAAGAAGTAATGCTACGTTCTGGTTGAAATTTGGAATATATGTGAATCCATATGTAAACAGGCTTTGGTTCTATTTTGACGCCGATCGCTCCAAGAGGTGTTGATTTTTTTTTTTTTTTTTTGCGAATAAAAATATTTTTATTAATGCAGCAATAAGAAAGATAAATCGTAATAGATTGTCGTCTGCGTATTTCTCGTGATTTTAATTGTATGGAAATGATAGGAAATATTATCTCAATGATTTAAAATTTTGAACTGTTGCCATCTTATGTTTGTTAACAAATAAAATATTTGTAATTCATTCAAGCAAGGCTTTTAAAAAAACTTTCAATTTTCGCTCTTTGCTTTGCTTTTGCAATAATTCAGACATTGGGATAGTCGTCAAGTTTTTGCATGTGTCATTTTGTTTTTGTTGGGAATATTGCTTCCTCGTCAAGCATGGGGCGGGATCAGAAAAAAAGAAAAATATAGAAGAAAGTTTCGTGATGGCCACAACATACTAGTTAGCTGTTGACACAAAAATAAAATCAGTTCTTATACCCACTAAGGGTTACTTGCCGATAAATTTTTCTTTCATTCCGTTCATTATTTCTTGAGATACAGCAGTCACAATTGACGACAAAAAAACGTTCTATAGCTCAACCCCCGTTTGAGTTATTGACACCAAAATTGAATCAGCACCTGTTCGTGTTAATACCAACATATGGACCAAATTTTGTTTGATTCCGCCAGTTACTTCCTGAGGAATAGCAAGCACGCGTAACTCGAAAAACGTCCCATTGCTCCACCCCCCTTGGAGGAATTCGCGCCAAAAACTAATGGGCACAAGTTCACATAGGGGCACATATGTGTACTAAATTTCGTTCGATTTCATGCGGTAGTTTTTGTTGTAGAGCGGCCACAAAAAACTGGTCACACACAGACGTGACACACATACATACACACACACACACATACATACATACACACACACACATACACACATACACACACATACATACACACATACACACATACACACACACACACACACACACACACACACACAGACATTTTCCAAAAATGGTCGAAATGGACTTAGCACACCTCAAAACGTTCGAATCCGTCAAAATTCGAAATTCGAAAATTTGCACGAATCCAATACTTTCTTATATATATTAGATATAGAAGAAAGTAAAAATCACGAGAAATACGCAGACGACAATCTATTACGATTTATCTTTCTTATTGTTGCATTAATAAAAATATTTTTTATTCGCAAAAAAAAAAAAAAAAAAAAAAAAAAAATCACTACCTCTTGGAGCGATCGGCGTCAAAATCGAACCAAAGCCTGTTTACATATGGATTCACATATATTCCAAATTTCAACCAGAACGTAGCATTACTTCTTGAGATAGGGTACTCAAAATGGAAAAAACGAACGGGTGATTGCGCTACCCCCCTTTTTAGCTGTTGACACAAAAATAAAATCAGTTCTTATACCCACTAAGGGTTACTTGCCGATAAATTTTTCTTTCATTCCGTTCATTATTTCTTGAGATACAGCAGTCACAATTGACGACAGAAAACGTTCTATAGCTCAACCCCCGTTTGAGTTATTGACACCAAAATTGAATCAGCACCTGTTCCTGTTAATACCAACATATGGACCAAATTTTGTTTGATTCCGCCAGTTACTTCCTGAGGAATAGCAAGCACGCGTAACTCGAAAAACGTCCCATTGCTCCACCCCCCCCTGGAGGAATTCGCGCCAAAAATTAATGGGCACAAGTTCACATAGGGGCACATATGTGTACTAAATTTCGTTCGATTTCATGCGGTAGTTTTTGTTGTAGAGCGGCCACAAAAAACTGGTCACACACAGACGTGACACACATACATACACACACACACACACACATACATACATACACACACACATACACACATACACACACACACACAGACAGACAGACATTTTCCAAAAATGGTCGAAATGGACTCAGCACACCTCAAAACGTTAGAATCCGTCAAAATTCGAAATTCGAAAATTTGCACGAATCCAATACTTTCTTCTATATATTAGATATAGAAGAAAGTAAAAAAGAACGGGCGATTGCGCTACCCCCTTTTTAGCTGTTGACCCCAAAATAAAATCAGCTCTTTTACCCACTAAGGGCTACTTGTCAAAAAATTTTTGTTTGATTCCGTTCGTTATTTCTTGAGATACAGCAGTCACAATTAACGACAAAAAACGTTCTATAACTCAACCCCCGTTTGAGCTATTGACACCAAAATTGAATCAGCACCTGCTCCAGTTAGGGGCAACATATGGACCAAATTTTGTTTGATTCCGCCAGTTACTTCCGGAGGAATAGCAATCACGCATAACTCAAAAAACGTCCCATCGCTCCACCCCCCTTGGAGGAATTCGCGCCAAAAACCAATTAGCACAAGTTCACATAGGGTCACATATGTGTACCAAATTTCGTTCAATTTCATGCGATAGTTTTTGCTGTAGAGCGGCCACAAAAAACTGGTCACACACAGACGTGACACACACACACACATACATACACACTCACATACATACACACACACAGACAGACAGACATTTTCCAAAAATAGTCGAAATGGACTCAGCACACCTCAAAACGTTCGAATCCGTCAAAATTCGAAATTCGAAAATTTGCACGTATCCAATACTTTCTTCTATATATTAGATATAGAAGAAAGTAAAAATACTATTCAAATAGTTTTATTATTACTTTATAGTACCGCTCATGGCCATATGAGGTAGTGAAAAGCAAGGGATGCAAGAGGAAAAATTGAAAATTTGGAGATAACCAGTACAAATGGTAGGTGGACCCCTCGTCTGTCTTGGGGCAAGAGATAGTACCAGCAGCCCTGGTAGGTGCCGCTGTACAGCATGATTTAGAAAAAATTCAATGAAAGCCTACCTAGGATGTAATCTTTATACGAATTTTACTCAAAACTTGAAAATGTCTACTTCCACCCCTTTGCTTTTCACTGCCTCAAATGTATTACGTTTTGTGTTTTAAATAAGATTTTTATTCACTTTTACATAAACGAAATACTCTTAAATGCGGATTTTCAAAGAAGCCACACAGTTTTCAAAGTGGTTTTTTATTACGTAGAGAGCAATTTAAGCTTGCAAATATTTTTGAGAAAGTTAGATCCTTGAAATATCATCTGTATATAATGGGCGTTTGCTGTATGCTTAGTTTAAATCAATCTGCCGACTAGTTTGCTTGAAATGAAAAGTTAAATAAGGATTTCTGAAAAAAGAAAAAAAAAAAATCTTGGTATTTCAGCGGGGGGAGAGAGGTGAGGCTGCTGGAGGAACCTTTTTTTTTTTTTTTTTTTTTTGAAAAAACACACTAGAAACTACAGCCAAACTTTTTTGGATGGGGCCGGCATGAATTTTTTTTTTCCACATTAAAAGTTTAGGGCCAGTCCGCCCCTGAGTTCGGGAGCGCTTCTTCTGGAGCAAGGCGAAGGATGACGTGGAGAAGTGGTGCCATTCTTGTGACGCCTGTGCTGCTCGTAAAGGACCGAAGAAGAGAAGCAGAGGGAAGCTACATCTGTACAACGTTGGAGCTCCTTTCGAACGAATTGGGATCGACATCCTGGGTCCTCTACCAAGAACTGCTGATGGGAACAAATACATTCTTGTTTCCATCGACTACTTCACCAAATGGCCGGAAGCATATCCCATTCCAGATCAAGAGGCTACCACCGTAGCAGAGACTCTAGTCCAACATTGGATCTCGAGATACGGAACACCTTTGCAGATGCATTCCGATCAAGGGAGGAATTTCATCTCTGCTGTGTTTAAGGGCCTATGTCAAATTCTCGGAATTGAGAAAACTAGGACAACACCACTACACCCACAATCGGACGGCATGGTGGAGAGATTTAACCGCACAATCCTGAATAATCTCTCACTTATGGTCTCCAGAAATCAACAGGATTGGGACGAGAAGCTACCTTTGTTGTTGCTGGCCTACCACAGTGCTGTCCACGAGACTACCGGATATGCCCCATCACAGATGCTCTTCGGACGAGAGCTTCGGCTACCTTGTGATCTCGTCTTCGGTCGTCCTCCGGATGCGCCTGCATCGCCTGAGGAGTACATCCAGGATCTCCAGGCCCGGTTGGAAGACGTTCATAACTTCGCACGAGAGCGAATCAACATCGTGGCGGAGAAGATGAAGACCCGATACGACACAATGTCTACTGGACATGAATTTACGAAGGCGACAAGGTTTGGTTATGGAATCCCATCCGACGGAAAGGTCTTTCACCCAAATTGCAGTCGCATTGGGATGTACCCTACAAAGTCCTTAACCGACTGAATGACGTCGTAGTGAGGATCCAAAAATCACCTAATGCGAAACCTAGGGTTGTACATTATGATCGGTTAGCCCCATACTATGGCCATAGTTCATGAGTATTACGTAAACAACCATGGTTGATAACATAAAAGTTGTAGATAATTTCTTTTGCTTTTAATGTTTAGTAATATTTCTTGTTATTAGTGTGTTTCCTATGCATTATTGGTTATTATTTAATGTGTGTATTTGTGAACATGTGATAGAAGTTTGGTACCCGTTCTGGGGATTGTACTGCCCGGGACGTGCAGTCCTTGGGAAGGGGGCAATGTTACAAATCCTGTAAATAGTAATTATTGTAGTAACGTAACCTGTAAATAGTTTCCCGTAATGAATATACAACCCCTTTTCATTCGGCTAAAGTATACGAACCCCTATTTTCTTTTCTTTTCATTGATAAAATTTGGTAACGGTCTACGCATTTCGAGAAGAGGTAAGAATGTTGTGGAAAATTCTTCGATGTTTATAAAAGCGTTCTGCGTGATAAAGAATTAGTTTCGATTGAGAATTTGTTCTGAAAGTGTATTAGCTCTGTTTATTGCGAGGCATTTCGCTGTTTTGTTTTCGTATTTGGAAGTAAATACGTGTGTAAACGTTGAGTTTACGGTGTTGTGTGATAATTGCTTAATTGCTGATGAATAATTTAGCAGTTGTTGACGATATTTCCTGTACATAGTGTTAATAAATTTCCTGTGTTTTTATCAAGAACTGTGTCATCCTTTCAAGAAAGTTGGAAGTCTCACCGAATCCGTTACAATATTTTGGCCCACCTCTGTAAATTAAAAAAGTTAAATCAAACAGTACCGGATCTCGATTGTTTCGAGTCGAGCTAAGATATTAAACTACCGCTAATTCCTAGATTCCTTGAAATTTCTAAATCAAATTTTAATGTTCTAAAAAAAAATTGTGAAACGTAAAATAAAGCTACCACTGACATTTTTTATGTACCTTGAAAAAAGTTACTAATGGTCAGGGCCTGATTGCTGAATAGGCCAACTAGGCCGTGGCATTGGACCCCCGGTTTTTAGGGGCCCCCAAATGACCTAAACTGTTTTCGCCAATGGTTCAAATTGTAAGGATTGACTGCATAACATAACCCCCAGGGCCCCTTTTCCTATCACCGAGTGAGAATTAACTACAAAGGAGCCCCCCCAAAAAAACCATTTTGGCCTAGGGGCCCCTGCTGCCTTAATCGGGCCCAGCTAATGGTCATAAGACTGAAAAGGCACATCTTTATTCTTGTATACTGACAACATCGGAATGACATGAGGAAAGGGAGGAATCACGTAATTCCCTCGGAAAGTTTTCGAAATTGGTTGATCTATATAGGCCTAAGGAGAAAAGAATCGGGAGAAGGAGTTCTATAGTTCCCTTCGAAGCGATATTTTCAAAGTTGATGTCAAGAACAGCAATTTTACAATTTTCGGTAACGTTAGATGAGAGGAAAAAGAAGGGGTTTCCCCACGATTTTGTCTTAATTTTTTTTTCAAAATTGAAGTCTATCTAAGTCTATCTTTGTTTACAATAGAATGTCGGAGGCTCTTCCCAGAATTTCTCCGAAATGCGAAGTTTTAGAAATGGAATTAAAATGCAAATTTCCTCTGGCCAGACCCCTGTGAGTATATCCCAAAATTAACTTTACTGCAGATTTTCCAAACACTAACTAGGTAAAAAATCTGTAATAGAAAAAGAGAAATGAATGCAAACAACAGAACTATCCATAAACTATACACACACACACAAAAGGGGGTAGGTACTTTACATACATAAATTAGACAAACATCAAAATTAGAAATCAGTAAAAAATCCTACTGGTCCTTCGGAATAGTCAACACGAAAATGTACAACATCATTGATCCGCTTTGAATTTAACCAATAAATATGTCTGTACGTAAAATTTACGCTTTATGATTGCATTTATTAAGTAATCTTTACTAATAATGAAGCTGAAAGTCTATCTGGATCTCTGTCTATTACGCGCATAGCGCCTAGACCGTTTGGCCGATTTCCATGAAATTCGGAGAACATCTAAAAGCGATTTTTTCAAAATTCGATTTTGTTCTTTTTCTATTCCAATTTTAAGAACATTTTACCAAGCAAATTACCATAACGTGGACAAACAAACAAATGCTAATTATATGTGCCAAGGGTTGAGCAAATTAACATATCGAATTGACGAGGAATTCATCATCCATCATTTGTAAATATACAGGCGAACCAAATGACCTTTTAATTTTGTACGATGGGCAAAGCCGTCCGGGTACCACTAGTTTTAAAGATACCTTTTTTTATTTTTAGCTAATTGATTTAACATTAAGTAAAGCACTATATTCAAAAAATTTTGTTTGGCAATAAACATTTAAATTTTAAACAGCCAAGTGTTACGTCTGAAAACCAATTTCTTTAATCAACCCTTAAAATGGGCTACCAAAAATTTGATAATTTAATTTTGTCGTTTTTACTTAGTTTCAAGTGCTGAATAAAATGTGGATGATTCATATAAATTATGTACAGCGATTTGAAAAAAAAAAGCCAATGAATGGTTTGGCTAATAATTAGTTCAGGCATCAACCAGGCTTATGCTTTTGAATTTTTTCTAGCAAAGTGTTATCATACATTGTCAGGTGCTGGTGGTCCCGCAGACAACCGATTTTTTTTTATTTTTTTTTTTTGTGGTCTAAAGCAGAATTCACTGGTCCGGGGCCAGTGGACCAGCCGTAATTTTGAACGCTGACCATTATGCACTATTACCAACAAAATGAACTAATTTCATACACAAAATAAGTGAAACTAGAAAATTAATTATAAAAACATTTTTTAATGTTCAAAACCGAAAAGACCTTGCACTGAAATGCAAAAACAAAATTTTGAGCAGTTAAGGTAAACACACTTTCAATCGATATCTAATATTTGAATTGAAACACTGACACATGCATTTTAGACCAGAAAAACAACTTCTTTTTTTTTTTTTTTTTTTCAATAATAGTGAAATCCTTTCCCTCATTTAGTAAAACGGGACCCTTGTCGAAGTGGATCCAAAAAATTATTTCATCCTCCCCAGATCAATATAAAATGCATTGGATAAAGATGAAACTGAGAAACTATATATATAATTCCTAATCCTAATTATAAAGGGGAAGTCTGCAAAATTTATTTGCATCTTAAAATGCTAATCAAGAAAATGCATTTGAACAAAGTACTTCAAAAATACTTACAGGACCAAAATAGTTTGGAACATAAAACCATCTTAGATGCATAGGAAATAATATTATTTGTACATTATTTGCTAACAAATCCCATGCAAACATTACCAAATAAATATAATTATCTCAACCGTAAAAAATAAAACAAAAAACAAATATCAAAGCAAGTGTACTAAATTAAAATTTGAAGGGTTAAGAAAAGAACTGAAATTATGGGGGGGGGGGGATTCTACCTCAATTTTTAAAAGCTGGAAAATAAAAATAACATGGAATAAGATCAACTTAAGTTCAACACACAATTCCAAATACTCAACTCACAATAGGAAGAAATAGCGTTGTAAATAATACAAAAATCAGCCAAAAAATACAAAATCATAACATTTTATATTTTGTAATGTTACTTACTTAAATTGTAGTGCAAAATGATGTTTCAATATGCTGAATCCAATTTATCAATGGCGATGTTCCTTTCACAAAGTTGCCGTTTGCCGCCATACAAATAGTACAGTAAAATTAGGCCAAAAAATGGCCAAACCCAAACATAAAAAAAAAAAAGGTGAAACCTGTTGCAAATTACTTCTTACCCTTCCAGCAAGAAGGGGTAAAAAGTCTCAGCACTTTGCGCGTCGGGTTTTGGGGGGAAGGGGAGGGGGACGAAATAATCCTCTATTTAAATAAAAATAATTTCTATTACTTAAAAAAAAATCTCAAACTTCGCAGAAACCACTCTATAATAGTAAAACAATTAACTCTCACAGAAAAAAATTCTAATTAACAGGGGTGCACAGGCGGGGGAATGGGGGGGGGTCCATGGAGCAGCTTTGCGTCATTATAATTTTTAAGGCAGTTTTTTCAAGGGGTATTTCTTTCTTTATTGAGGACTTTTATTCTGGATCGGTACTCCGTCACACTTAAGGGGTGCGCCATTGCTTTGAGGGGGGGACCCTGAATTTACATTCTAAAATCAACTATTGCAGTGAAGTTCACGAAAAATTTCCCTGACTTAAACTTTTCCGAAATACAAAATGCCTCACAATGATATAGTAATGTCAGAATGATAATTCTAAAAGATCTAAGCGAGCTCAGTAACCAAATTATTTGTGACTGGAGTTATTAAACTGTTTAGAGCGCTGGAAAACAAAATTCATGTGCAGCATAAAAAAAGTCCAAATTGACCAAAGTTTCCCTACTTCTTCTTGATTAACTTACTTCAACTTTTCTACAATCTTTTGCCATCACAGTAAGGGTGGGACAAACCGGAATTGCCAATAGTGGGACGGGCAATGCTGAAATTCTGCACCCCCTAAGTCGGTGGGGGTTCTCATTTGCAAACACCTAGCCATTTCTCTTTTACGCAGCTGGTTATGTGAATTATGCTAAAATATGCGGATGCAACACTATCTTTAACTTTTGAGTACATTATGCGATAAAAAAAATTTGATCACATCAAACATCAGCTATCCAACAATCTAACGCAGTGACAAATTCAGGTGGTCTAGAACCTGTAGTGATTCAACGATAGAAAAAGTCTTGATGAGAGCAATGAGCGATACAACAATAGAATGCTAAATATTTACACCTTTTTGTCTCTCAGTTTGGAAATCACAATTCGTTTCTAAAGCTCCCAGAAGTTTCTTCCCTCTCAGGTTGGTAGTGGTATTTCTCGCTGATGATAAGATAAGTTGCGATGAGACCTTTAACATTCGGGCAGTAACATCAAAGGATATTGAAGGCAAACAATTTTGTGGCATTTCTTTGTAAAGGATGTAAGCAGTTATGTCTTTAGCTTCTGTTACGAGAGTAGTTACTATCTGTAAAGATGTGTAAGCCCAAACCATCTTTTACATCGAATGGTATGAACAGTAAAGATGGAATAACAAATTGCTAAAAACTTCTGGTATGAGTTATGCGCTGAACCTCCATCAGTATTCGATGAATCTGGTTTCAGAAGGAAAGAAATCCTGTATCGCTAAAGTACTATTATCTGAAGCAAAAGGTTCATCCAACATCACAGAACGAACAGCTGGTGTCATATATGAGGCAGTGAGAAGCAAAGGGATGTAAGTGGACCTTTTCAAGTTTTGAATAATACGCGTTTAAAGATCCTAGGTAGGCTTTCATTGATTTTCTTTTCTAAATCATGCTGTATAGAAGCAATTACCAGGTCTACTAGTACCATTTCTTGCCTCAAGATAGAGGAGAAGTTCACCAACCATTTGTACTGGTTATCTCCAAATTTTTAATTTTGCCACTTGCATCCCTTTGCTTCTCACTGCCTCATATGTAATAGATGGAAGATACCTGCTTGATCATATTTTTGGTAATGATCTGTAAACTTCAAGGAAATATGCCAGCAATGCACTGTATAGTTAATTTGTAAGTATGGGAAAGCTAGTGTCATTTTTGATGTGTGCAAAGAAAGAACCACAGAAATATAATCTGCGTCCAATTACAACAGTCAAACCTTCTGCTCTAGAAGACTTTCTGCGTCTCAAATCTTGTGCTTGCTCTGAGGAGTTCATCGGATATAGTGAATGTTTGAAAAATCTGAAAGTGAACTGAAGTGCTCAATTATATTCACAAACTGTGTTAGACATAGCTGCAACAATAACGATTTTGCTGAGGATCTAGATTCCAAAAAACATCTTCATAACGAAGACTTTTTGTTACAAGCTTAGGAGAAATCATTTGAAAGCAAAAAACAGTTCAGCGTTATTTTTCTGGCCATTTAATCAAATGTGCACCATCAGAGGGGGTGGGAGGGGAAAGGATAATATTTGTAGTATATAATTTCGTTTTGGGACGTGAGCTACTGTTCTTATGGTTTGGACAGTCCTGATTTAATGCATTTTGGATTTGCATGAAATAATAACTCTATTTGAAATAAAAGGTGGGGGTGGGGGTTGAGGATTTATTTTATTTGGCAGAGGGGGGGGGGGTGCTGTAGCTTTGAGAGGAGGTGCGCCATCGCTCTTGGAGGATGGACACACTTGATTTCTAACAATTTTTTTAGCATAAAATAATGTTTCCATAGTAAATGTATGGAGGGGATTTCGGGGCTACTGCTTCGTTTTTCGGGGATAGGGGGGCTCTGTAACATTGGTGGGTTATGTCATCCCTTTTAGGGGTCAAACACCTTTAATTTCATGCTTTTAAATTTAGTATAACATAATATTCTCACTTTAAATTTACTCAAAAAATTCTGGAAAAATACCCAGAACAGCAATTTTTAGTTGCCCCCCATTCCAAAACCCGACGCACAATGGGGTGGGACTTTTTACCTGTTCTTATTGGGAGGGTAATAAACAATTTGCACCAGGTTTTGCTTTTTTTTTTTTTGGATGTTTGGGTCCGACCCCTATTTTTACTGTACTAAAATACAAAATGGAAGTAGCGTCATCATGATCACGTGACATTCGGTTCCGGAATTGGTCTTGGTTAAATCTATACAGATTCACGTCGAAATTGGTGAAATTACGTTTTTCGATGTTTGCAATTTTTCTATCTTACTACTGATTTCTATACAAATAAGAATATCGCTATATTTTCGTATAATAAAATGACACATTGATTTCAAACATAAAAATAAGCAGTAAAAACTTCGAGGTATGTGTTTTAAATATTGTTTCGATATCTGCAGCTTCAAAGTTTTTTTTTTTTTTTTTTAATAATCTGCCAATGAAAATATACCAAAGCAAAAGTTTATTATTTTCCTCATTTGATTTCAAACAGCTTAAATATGAAATTTTTAAAAAATGTCGAAATAAAAACATATTTTGGCACAGATCTATGTTTAGAAAACCATATAGGGATTTTTTTATAGATTGACGTCAAAGTATGTCGGTGTCACAATATTTTCTTTCGACATTAAACGTCTTTTTTCGATTTTTCTATTTTTCTCCTAAATTACATATTTATAAGAAAATTACGAAATAAACGCTTTTAATTATGGTTAACTATTTTTAAAAAATCGAAACAAGAAGTAAAAACCACTTTTTATATAGAGCCAGTGAAAAAAATATACTTCGACATAGTTCTATATTTTAAAAACTGTATCCGTTATCAATCGGGATTCAAAACGTGGATCTATGTCAGTCCTACGCGTTCTATATTTCTCTGCTACTAGGGTTATAAGTTTTTAACCCTCTTTTTTCGTCCCGGGCCCTTTTTCAGACCGCGTTGGACCCCAATTTCTCTGCCCCCTCCCGTTTCCTCAAAGTGGGAGCCATGGTCCCCAAAGCTCTAAAAACTAGAGAGAAAAGCATTCGGACGTGTAGACTTGGGCTATTTACTTTGGTCCTTTTCTAAGGATGGAAAAAGAAGAAACCTGTTTACAAACGCTTTTTTTCACATAGAGAAAACAAATTACATTTTATTTATTTATTTATTTTATTTTATGGCCTTTTAAAAAATGTTGGGTGTGAATTTAAATGTATTAAGTTCAATTAAAAAAAAAATGTTGAAAGTGGCCTACTCGGCGGTTGGCCCAGTCGGGGATCCTTGACTAGCCGACCTGGCCTGTCCGCCCCTGGACCTGCTTGTCTTTCAAGGGAAACCTTGAATGCTCAGGTTAGAGATGACAGCCTCGAAGCTTATGTGAGCCCATATGCCGGGCCAATAGGTAATGCTTTCCTGTTACAGGTCGATATCGCACGACCACACAGAGCTCTCAACGCAGATGATTATCTTCGACAGTCTGAAATTCTCTGCATAGAGTGGCCAGCTCGGTCCCCGGACTTGAATTCTATCGAGCACGTTTGGGATGCTTTAGGGAGACGTCGAGCTGCTCACAACCCTCCCCCTCAGACCCTTGCCGCGCTTGATACTGCTTTGGAAGAGCAAGAGCTCCCGCTTCCTGTGGAACTCATAGACCGCATATTTGACAGCATCACGCATCGCTGTATGTGCTGTATTGCTTCTAGAGAGGAACATATTCCATATTAAAGATACTTTTCCTGTAGCAAATTGACACTTTCGATTTGTTCATTTTAGGGATGTGTTAATTTCTATTCTGCCATAATTGTCTGATACTTTCTTTTTATGTTATTTCATATCTTACTATGTGTTACATATTGTGGGTAAGTTTCATAAAAATTTACATGTAACTTTTTGAGTAATCGTCATTTTTGTGATCTTTCCTTAATTTATGATAACCAGTGTATATCAGCGCACGGCGCGGCGTTTGTCTACATTATCTAGCTATGAGTAAGGCCTAGAAACATGAAATTAGGCATACAGATGCAGTTTTTGCCAACGATGTACAACTCGTCATCTGATTTTTTGATAAGTTTACTAATTAATGTATTTTCTTTTCAGTGCTTGAAAATGATGTGACAATGCAGTCTGTAAATCAAGGGTTGGTTTCTTCATCCGTAAACCTCGAGATAGCTTTCAACAATCCTTGTTTCGCCGACGTGACACTTAAAGCCGGTACCGATGAATTCCTGGCCCACAAAATCATCCTGATGAGTCGTTCCAAAGTGTTCGCACAAATGTTCAGCTCCGACATGAAAGAAAGCAAGGAAAACGTCGTGGATATGTCGGATATGAAAGCGTCTACCGTTAAGGTCATGCTCCGGTATATTTACACGGGCACTACTGGCCCACTGACAACTGATCGAGCCATTGATCTCTACTCCGCCTCCGACAGATATGACATCCCAAAACTGAAGGAGAGTTGCAAGGCTGTCATTTTAAAAACGATCAATGTAGAAAGTATTTGTGATGTTGCTATTTTGGCTTATCTGCACTCTGATGAGGAGCTTGAACAGACTGCTAAGCGTGTACTGAAGGAAAATCTGAAGAAGGTCTTGAAAACCCAGAAATGGAGAAAATTTGCAAAGGAAAACCCGGACCTGTATTCCGAAATGTTAGAAAGTGTAGTATTGGATGAAAGCGATGATAATGCTGATGCTTAAATCTAAAAAGTCTTCGGTAGAACTCGCATAACTATTGCAAAAGATTTTTTCGACTCATTAAAATTTTTTGTTGTTCCCTTAATAATAACAACGAATTAAACATTTCCTTAATAAGAGATAGAGAATCTTTTCTTTTGGCAGTCCTGCATTGAAATATTAAGAAATTTGTGATGTTGCTTATACTGCGCTATTTCCTTCTTTATTTTTTACCCTTTATTTTTATTATTATTATTTTTAATTTTATTATTTTTATCATTATTTTGTTTATTTTATTTTATTGTTATTTTATTTTATTTTATTATTATTATTATTATTATTATTATTTTTTTGCTTTGAAGAATACACTGAAAGTACAGACACAAGACCGAAGTAACGGACTTTTATTAGACTCTCATCAAAACTCAAAATCTTATTCATATTTATATTGTATTTTTAAAAACATTTCTTAACATATTGAGTGAATAGTAAATATTTAAAATTTAAAGATAGTGATGTATGCAGTTAAATAAAATATTCATTTACAAATTGTTCTTTTGAACGGTGTACTATACTTTTTCCCACTGTATTCAGATATATGAAAGGTAAGATTTGAATCAGGTATGTATTCTCAAAAAAAGTGCATCACATTTAAATTTTAAACCAGTATTTGGTACGTTCAGAAAACATTTTGAGATGTGTCTCATTTGATATCCGGGTTGGAATTTGAGTATTTGAATAGGGAATTGGAACTTTTTATACTGTAGCAAATTTTTCGACTATTCTTCATATTATTATTTAATAGCGGTACCCTCAAGGCATTGCTCGTAGTACAAAATAGTGAGACCAGTAGCAAAATTCTAGATAATTCTGGCGGAATCGAGAACATGACACCCATGGCAGCCCGTATATTTAAAAAGTAAAGTCAAAGAAATTGCGAAATTATTTCTGTGGCGAGCCTGTGTCTAAGAGACCCCACAGCACTTACGTTACAGCCTTTGAATTTTGTACAAAATTACTTCGAGCCCTCGAGGTTTCCATCTTAATTTCGAACTACTGTTTTTGCAATTAATTTTTAAGCAAAAATTTCGCATTAATTTCCTGTTGAAGGAATGAAAATTTTCCCACGCCCCAAGTCATTCGGAAGAGCTTTTTTTTTTTTTTCCCTTCATTATTTTTAACTTGTTCCATTTTTCTCAATTAGAACAGTAGATAAAAGGGTTTCCAATGAAAGTCCTGCTCCCAACTCAATTTAAGCCCGGAACTAAAGAGCAAAATATTTCTAGAGACCACGAATTTGAAAACGACTTTTCAAACTTACAAATGGCCGTTTTGGTATGTAAAAGAGGCCCGTGAGATTTGGTACAAGTTAGTTAAAATCCTAGGGAAGAGGTACTCTTTGAAGCGTTTTTTTTAAAATTGTTTTTTAATAATTTTGTTAAACTTATTTTTGTTAAGTCATTTTTGTCTTCGGTTTGGAGTCGGATTTTAATGTTTTTCTAAATTTAATGAGCTTTTTACTGAGATTTTTCTATGGAAAGGGGAGTGCGATATTTATTTTGTTCTAACTGTTACGTGTATTTTACTCTGATTCTTCTTAAGAGGCGTTTAAAATCTTCGCGAACTAAATAGATTGCGAAGTAATCTCCGGAAGTTGGGGGTGGCAGAGAAGAGTAACTCAAAATCGACACTTCTGTGCATGACACCACCTGTATACAACAAACTGTGTGCATATTATCAAATTTCTTTACTAAATGCGCTTATTATTACTATCGAAGTGCGATTGGTATAGCTCATTGCTTTAAAAATATCTTTGTTGGGGAAAAAGACGCACGTAAAAAAGAATTTTTTTTCTTCATGGAAGTCACGTGACACTTGTTTACCAGAAGAATTAAATTTCTTGCCAATTTTTGTATTTTTTTCTACTGGGCACTTGTTTTTTTCATGAATTACACATTCTTTACGCGACGGGGAATTGGCCTTTCATTTTGATCAGTGGGTATACAAACAGAAGTTATAATCATTTTTTAAATCCCAAAAGTTCCTTCTCAGCCGGGGTTATTTGTTATGATACCCGAGCTTCTCCATGTAGAGGCGATACTCTTCCTTAATTTTGTAAGTTGATTGCGTTAAAAAAAAAAATTGGAATTAAAATGTTGTTGTTAAGTCGTATTTACTTTTAATGTAACCGACTCAAAATGTGATTTTTTAAAAAAATTGTTACAGTTGAGTTCATTTTGGCAACACTGAATATTTCCACTGAATGCGTAAAATTTGTTGTTTTATTTTTTGAAAAAATAAAGAAGAAGGCAAGACGCCACCCACAAGAATGAAAAAGGGCTGGAAAATTTTCAAGCATGATTTTTTCGAACACTCTAAAGATTGACACATATTTCAACTTGCTTCCCTTTAAAGGAAGATGTGTGGTTAATGAATTTTAAGTTATCCAATGTGTTGTGCTAAAACTAAATAAATTATTAGAGTTCAATGGAAGCCGAATATATAACTCTGTAAAAGCACTTATTTTCACGAAAAGGAAGGTATCGATGATTTCGACAGCTGAAAATATCGCGAATTTTCTATGAACAGAACCGAAAGTTAAGAAAAAACAATCTAGAGGCTAAAATTTTTGCGATTACGAAAATAAGTACGTTTAGAACATATACTTTATAAAAGGAGATTCAGGTCATCCAAATTAATTGAAGTACGGATAAAATAAAATTATCTATCGAGTACATAAACAAGGTACTGCAAGGTTTTCACGATTACGACGAACTGTCAAAAATAAGTTCTTATACGGAACTGATGTTTATCCTCACATAATAGCGACTGATTGAGTAACGCTCCTGACGTCATGAACAATGAAACTCGTGCCATAACATGATAATTTGATAATATTTTTTGATTATGTTTGACGTGCAGGGAAATGCTTTATTTTGACAAGACTAAACTGGAACCGGTAGTTTAACTGTTTTACTGGTAAGGCTGTCATTTAAGGAGAACCAAGAAATGTAAAAGTGGTCAACAATGAACGCTATCTCTACTGGAGCTGAGGGTTAAAATTTCAACTTTTGAAATATCACCAAACAAGCAATTGCTTCGTTCGAATGTAGAAGCAATTTTCGCCCGCCATACTTTGCCGGGAGATTTTGTAGTTTTTTTTTAAACAATGAAACAAAATGACATGACATGGTACATATAATGATGATATAAAACCTTCCAACGATTAAAAAAAAAAGTAAATAAATAAACTCGTAAAACTTGAATAATTTAATTTTTTTTTGACTCTTCAATCCTAATGGGGAATTTTGCTTCACGATTTGATATTTGAGAGATGATGTGTTGTGATTTACAATGTACCCTCCCTCCGATTGTTGACCTGTAAGATGTGTTCTTGTTTTTGCTCAATGAGTTCTTCAATTGACCGAGCAACTTTTTCACATGTGTAAGTTTTTTCTTTGATATGAGACATTAACAATGCATTTTAAATATTCTGGATACTTTTCTTTGAACACGTTCTCTGATTTATAATAGTCAGGTAAACGACTCTGTCAGTTTTAGCAAATAAATAGAACTCCTATTTCGAAGTGGATTTCCGCACAGGATTTTTTTCTCAAAAGCTTTCACAGATTCATAAATATAATTCGCAAGTTGACCTATCTACACTAAACAGTAGATCTAATCACTCACAGATCATCTATGAGCAGAAAAGTGCAAAGTATCTTACCACTAGTGATGCTCCGGATATCCGTATCCGTATCTGCGGATATCCGAGGGAAAATAAAGATCTGTATCCGCTACTTTTTTGATGGATCTTAAACGGATCTTTCCTATTCTTAAATATTTGAATAAAACTCTTAAATTCCGTTTAAATTAGGTTTTATTCCCTATTTAAATTATAACGTATCATTTCAGAAGCCAATTTGTACCCCCCGTTGCAAAAAGAAATGGGTAATAAATTTTAAAAGTGTATCTGAGTGTCTGTTTGTGGCATCGTAGCTCCTAAACAGATGAACCGAGTTTGATAGTTCTTTTTTCATTCAAAAAGTGACTTGATCGAAAGTGTTCTTAGCTTGGCCTCGTTTTTGCAGAACTTTAATTACCAGAAATATTAATAAAAACCGACTTAACGTTTTTCAGAATTATGGTAGTAAAAACTTACCCGTACGTTAAAAATATTGGCCCCAAAATTAAAAGAACTAAGTTTTCTGCGTTTGATATTTGTTTGGAACTTCCAAGTTATATACAGTAAAAGCAATAATTTTGTTAAGGAAATTTTAAATGCAATTCAAAGCCTTTATACGCGTGATCGGTAGCTATTTAGTCGGATAAGCAGAAAAAACTCAATGATTTAAAATTTCTATCCGCTGTCAGTTCATAGTTGTTAACAATGTGTGTTCTGACCCGCAAAATCCATCTCAATATCAGGTCGGCCCTCTGGTACATGTTTTTTTTTTTTTTAATTTTAGTTTAATATTACACTGGTGTGCAAAAATTAAGGACGAAGTCGAAAAATTAGCATATCAGTTGAACGAAGAGGCAGAGCGGACACAAAGACCAATCAGGAGATTAAGTAAGGTGATGTACGGTAGCACATGCGCAGATATGCAGGCAGACGTAATGGGGGAGTGTCTGAGTAGTATAAAGCATGTTGTCGGTGTAAGATCAGTATTTCTGGCAAAGAGATTGCACGCCGATCTCCGAATCTCAATCCCATCGAGCATGTATGGGATTTTCTAGGCAGACGCTTGGCAGCTCGTACCTTACCACCAGTAACGATTCGGGAGCTTCGATTGGCGCTGCAAGACGAATGGGCAGCAATGCCTCAACAACTCATTGGCACCCTCATTCTCAGCATGGGCAGACGCTGTGAAACCTGCTTAGCAGTCGGGGGAGATCATATCCCCTACTAAAGACCGAATGTTTCTTGCTGGACACCCATCACAGGGATGTTTCGGCCTTCAGTCGCATTGCGCTTCATGCTACTTTTCCAAAAAAGCTTCTTTTTATCCCTCCGATTTCTCTTTGGTTGCGTTCGACGAACTTCACCGGTCGACCGGTGAGTAACCAGTTACTAACCGCAGCGTTCTATGATCAACCGGTTACCACAGCGGTTCCCATTCTAAGCTCTTGATTGGTTGATTGGAGCACGTGATCATTAGCTGTCACGTGATTAACTAATCGGTCGCTCTCGGTCGAGCTCGTCGAACGCAACCTTTTAGTAAATGTTGCTTACATTGCACATGTCCTTACGTATTCGCAACTCCAACGAACTATAGGGGGCACTGAAGTCACTGTCTAATGGCGGAATTGAAAACTACAACAAACGCACATGGTAACGAAGAAAATGATAAAAGTGTTGTGATTTTTGTTCGTACGTATGATTTTTTCGCTTTATTCTTTTAAAATTAATTTTCAAAGTCTTGTGGATATTCTGGCCCACGTAGAAAGAAATGAGAATTCAAGAAGCATTACTAAACGTCAAAGATTCATGCAAACTACGTAGTTCGTAGTTCTAAGCAGCTATTTCCACGATGTTGAATTCGATATTTATCAATTCTTGATAAAACTAAATAATAATTGTGGCCTGACAAGAATAACAATTAATGCTAGAAAATTCAATGTGACATTACAAATTGTTATCGAAAGAAGATACTTTTTTGCCTTGCTTGGCTAGCGCTTATTTTTTTTTCCATTTGTAGTTGAGTTATTTCTCTCGAATTCCCGAATCGGTTCATTTAAAAATTTTCTGTTTCGATTTTTCTAATTTCTGAGTTACGATTTAATTGTGTCATGTTATGCAAATCATCAACAAAATTCTCACGGATATATGGTGGTAGTTTTCTTTTCAGTTGATTGACCATTATTTCCTTTCACTTATCGAATTCTGTAATCTTACTACCATTTTATTCCACTCATGATAAAAATTAAAAATGGTTTAACTAAAAACGCGAAATCTCGCCAAGGCTACTTTGCTCGCACAATACTAAAAATTAATAACCCTAAACAAATTTGGCGAAACCTTTCAGCTGAGAATAAAAGGAATAAAGTAAATTCTTTCTCGGTTATTCATTTTGTTCTACGATAATATATTCAAGAAAATATTTTGCATACTGTCCATTCCAACTAAATGCTGCTGTAAAATATGGTAAGTTTAATTAATTTAAGATTAAAAAAAACCCCATATTCTTACAAATTCATACAAAACAATAAAAAATTTTACCTGGTATAACGTTATCCAATTTTGTTAATCCAGAGTTTTCTTGTTTACGCTTCCACCATTTAATACTTTTTTGAAAGAAATAAGGAAAACTAACATTATTTTGAGAAGCTCGAGAATACTACTAAGGGACGAATTAATTTCTGTTGTTGAAGGCGTTCTTAGACATGTTGAATGCGTTACTCAGAACAAACTGACCGCGTTTACGTCAACAGACACACGTGATGCGCAACGTGGCAATGTTTTAGGTGCAGACGCAGTTTTATAAATCACCGCAAGGTAGCGTATTCGAGCGCTGGAGTTCCGAATTGGGGATCTTACGGTATTAAATGTGTTTATTTGGAAAGCTTTTATACGAAGTTATATTGAAAAAACCGTCTCGTCCTTAATTTTTGCACACCAGTGTAGGGTCCAATGTGTGCTCGGCGCCCAATCTTTTTAGACCGAAAAATAAGTAAAATACTAGCGCCACTTAGGGTACCTACTAGATTTACGTCAATCTTGGCATGATGATGTGAAGGCGTGGCGTGGTTGTGGTAGCTTTATTTATACAGCTTGGGATAAGCTAATATACAAAGCATAATCGGGACTGATAACGTTACTACAATCCCATCCGTTTAGGATGAAGGACATAGCGCGAAGAAAGGCGTGGTTGTACAAGCATTCAAAACATCGCTTATGTTGTATTTAATCTTTTAAAATGTTTATATTAGTATTTCTTCTATCACTGTTATTTTCGACAAGTAAGTAAACGTGAAAAATTACTTAACTTTCTCAACCTGTGTTCTATTTTCTGCTTTCAGTTTTTCTTTAAAAGAAACACAATGAAGCAACTTTATTTTTGATGAATCGTTTTATGATCCGTCATTGTTCGATATACTATTATTGTTTAAATCAAGACTTTGCTTGGTTTTGCTATGGATACATCAGATCCAAAATGAAGTTATTGAAAGCCAAAAACCAGGGCAGAGAAAAACTAGAAAACTGAGTGTATGAGTTGTTTTTAGTAAATATTTGCTACATTGTTTTCTGAAATTTGACCTATTTAAACAATATGCGCACTTTTTGTTCAACTTTCACAATCGTAAAGTTGTGAGTTCAAAAGTTCTTCAGCACAAAAGCTAAAATCGGGGGAAATTTTTTAGCAAAATGCTAAAATTTGTTACACATTCTCATATATATATATATATATATATATATATATATATATATATATATATATATATGCCTCAGTGTGTTTCATTTCCAGTTGAAAATAAAATTCATATTTCGCCTCTGACATCTTTGAAGAAAAAAGTACAGCAGCTATTTTTTTACGTAAAATAAAAAAGGAAAACACATGATTGGTTTTTAGAATGTTGCAGTCCCTTTCTCCTAATAAAGCAGTTATTGGGCAGACATAATGCCGGATACAACTAAGGGTTTTTGAACTTAATAGTAATTTAAGCATCTTAGCTAAGATTTTAAAAAAAAATTTTAATTGATTATCGGCATGCATGCTTCCTCTCAAGAATCATACATTTGTACTTTTTTTAAAAATTAATTTATTATTTGAGCAAAAAAGCATTTTTTTTTTTTTTTGCAAATAAAATAGTGTGTTCGCATTTTGTGAAAATTCGAACCTTAGTGGAAATCCTGTTGCATTAGTTAAATGTAATTAAAAACAAACGACATTAATTTCTTCATTAAATCTAATTTTATTGTAAACTAATGTTTAATTGTGTATTCTTAAACTATTCCGATTAGGCTGCTCCGGATATGATGGCACTTTGTTGACAGTCTCAAAGGTTTTGTGATAACAAGGTTCGACTGTATCTGTTTATGAAATATAGTAAACCCTCGTTTTACAGGGGGTTTACGTTCCCCGGAAGTGCCGCGTAAATCAAAACTGCGTAAATTGAGACCTAATACTAGTGTTAAAATAGGGGTATGGTTCCGTAGATAGCAAAATACTTCATTCTAGTGATGACTAATAGTATAATAAATTTATTGTGTACTTATATTGACTTTTATGTGCAACATGCATAAACAAAACATAAATTAATTTCGTGTCCTGTTTATAAAGAGGAGGTGGCTATGATAGTCTTTTGGCAGTCATTAAAAATTTTTCTCTAATTCTTTGCAGAGTATCAACGCATCCATGATCACTTGCATCAATTCCATAATAGAATCTTCCTTCACTAAAAAATCTGAAAGATCACTTCTATTGTCTAGGAATGGCTCATATTTTTCAATATGAACGTTTTTGGTTGTGTTTCATCGATGTCGGTGTCCTTGTTCATTTTTTTTTATCCTTTGTCACTTTTAAAAACTCTTCTTCCAGTGAGCTCTGAACTGTGTGAGTTGAATAACTTTACTTCTGGGAAGAAATCTGCTACCAATTGCATAAAATGTTTCCAGTGGCCTAAGCTGGATTATTTTCACACCAAAATGCAATCTATTACGTGTAATCTGCAATCTTTAGGAGTTTGGATTTTGAAAGAGGGAAAATTTTATCAGTTTGCATTGCGGCATCCGCCTAAAAGCATAACTCATCCGCGTAAAATAAAATAAAGGTGTCAAATCCTAAACCGCGTAGAGTAAACCCGTGTAAAACGAGGGCCTACTATATTATTTAGCACAAGCAATAACTTTTTGCTCATGTTTTCATTTTTCAAATATTAATAAATCAGTTGTTTTACTTAAACAAACCATACTTTTTAAGACAATGATCAAATATTTGTGATACCTCAAAATACTTCTGGGTAAATTATGTAAGTCTAATTCATGTCTAAGTGTTTTTCAGGGGATGTTATTGCATACAAAATTTAACAAAACCCTAAGAAAAACATGAGTTAAGTTGTTATTCTAACATGGGTTTCCATTTATTTGCTTTAATACTCTCAACACCAGCTCTAACAAAATTTTGTGCTTTTTTTCTTTCTTTTTTTTAAAATTTTTTGCTGCTATTAAAGGTCCCATGGCTTTTAGTTGTCTTTTTTGTTTGCTCCCCCACTTATAAGACTCAATTGCTGCCAAGACAGTATGTGTAAGTAGAAATTCAATGTCAAATTTACTCAGTGAAACTTGCATCATATGAAAATGTTGATTTTGAGTATGTTCTATGTCCAAAAGTATAACATGTTTTCTGTCCATTGTCTCTGTTACTAAAGAAATGACAGGTGATATTTAACTTAGAAAAGATCAACTAGTTTTTGAATATACTAATTACTCAACCTGCTTTTTTAGGCTGTTCCCTGATTCCGACTTAAATATGGTTTTCTTCCTAAAAACAAAAATAATAAAAACGTAAGGTAGTTTTTAAAAATTGCTTCAAAGCATCAAGGAGATGGTGTGAGACTAAAAGCGGTAAAATATGAAAATTATCCCAAATCACATTTTGCTTTCATTATTCTTTAATATGCCTTAAAGTTCCAATGATCATGTCTGTAATTATTAATATGACCAAATTAAAAAGCAATTCTAAAGTTATTTTGCATGTTAAAAAGTTCTTTTATTTTTTGTTTTAAAATTCTATATTTTTGCATCTGTGTTGAATATTGAATTTTTTTTTTATTTTCCATTAGTGTTAAGCATTTTCAAAATTTTAGTGAATAAAATTTCTTTTTATTTTCATTGAAACCTTGTCTTGGAAATATACATAAATGAAATTCTGTAAATATTTTGAATGAGAGCGTCGTTTCAAAATGTTTTGAATATACAAAATCTACTGTTTCTCTCTCTTTGTGTGTGTAAAAACCACTTTTTTTGAAGTAAAATCTACTGTTTATGTTTGTTTCAAAAATGGCAGGCATTTGTTTTTCTCTTTTTTATTTAATTGACAATCATGGTTGGTCATTTTGCTGGCAAAATGGTAATTTTGTTGGGACTGGCAAAAATAGTTCATAACAGTTCTTACACGTGAATAAAATCCTATATTACTGCAGTCAACTCTTGATAACTCAAAGTCTTCTAACTCAAATATTTCTTTATGTCTATAATTATCTTCATTCCATCCCAAAATAGTTTAGTGCTTTCAACAAAGTATGTCCCTATATCTCGAATGTACTCCTTTTAAGATGAGAGCTTTGTTTTTATTTTATGCATAAAAATTCAGCTAAAATAAGGAAAGTAGTCCCCCCCCCCTTAACACGTTGCTTATATTTCTTATCAGCTTGTGTGGGAGGGGTAATTTATTTACAAAAGTGCTCTTTAATGCACACTGGTTGCAAGGTTACGTGAGAAATACCCGATTGAGGTAGTTTTTGCCCTGGCTGATGACCTAAAATTTTATTGTTGACTATTCTTTGAGGGACTCAAAATTTTAGGAACAATTGAGAAAAATAGCATTTATTTTCTGGATGATTCAAATAATCTGCTTTTTGGACAAAAAGACGTTTAAAAGCAATACGAACTGAAATCAAGAGGAAAGAAATATGGTCCTACAACATACAAACTAAATGACATTTTGAGATGAGATAAAAAAAATGTAAGCTGTCAAAAATAGCTTATTTTTTCTAAGTAACTTGATGAAATTCATTTTTTCTAAAGATATTTTTTGTAGTACTAATAATTAATCTATAAGTTTTAGTCTATCTATTATGAACTATTCTTGAAAAAAAAAAAAAAATTAATTCTTCAAGATGCTGGGAAAGGAAATTCCCACTGCTCAAATTAACGATTACTTGAAAGGTTTTAGCCAGTTCCTTGGGAATTCAAGTTGTCAAGAGTAGACTGTACTGGCAATATTTGTCGAAACAAGGGGGGAGGGGCGTGACCCCCCAATCCCCCTTTTGCTATATCCCTTATTACATATGTTAATTAATATATAGTCAATTCCCGATTACTTGAAGTCTGATAACTCGAATATTACTATTAAACTCAAAGTTTTTATCAAGTTCCGACCCCTTTGTCTTTCATTCCATGCTAATTATTCTCAATATCTCGAAGTTAACTTCCTTAAACTCGAAGTTTTTTGAAAGATAATTCAAAATTTATTTCAAAAGAACAGAACAAAAAGTAAGAAACGAGTGACTATGAGAGAAAAATCAGTTCACCTTCACTTGCAATTCCTGCACAATAGAACTCTAAAGCAAGAAGAGCACCTGTTGAGCCAATGTGCGATAAAGGAGTTACACACGTGGAAATGAGTTATGCAACATTCACACTGCGTCCACACATCCGTCAACGAGGTATCTTTTTCTCCCTAAAACCAGTTTTCGGCCGGCGTTGCCATGACAGCAAGCCGTATTGTACGGGACCTGTTGAACGGACGAGAAGCCAGATATCTGACGGCTCTGACGTCCGTAGAGTTGGACGTCGCATTTCATTGGTCTCCACGAGATGAGCGTGCTCTCTCTATTGGGTGAGAGTACTGCCATGTGCTTTTTTGGCGTTCGCAATGTATGAATGCTTTTCTCTTTTCAGAAAAACGTTTGTTTGTCCCTTTTACGTGGCGAATATGATGTGCGAACGCTGTTTGAATTACGCTTTAGTTTGTTTTCTTTGACAGGTTGCTAGACTACTAATTTGCTTTTAAGCTATCGTGTCAACTGATTGTACCTTTATTCAAAGGCTGACCTAAGTTACGATACGTTCCCTTTCATTCTGTAAGTCGATCATTTGCTGATAAGTTCCTGTGAGATAGAGTGAGTTTTCTTTGCTATTAAAGATGTCTAAGTAAGTACTCCGTCAATGTTATTAAAAGAAAAAGAGAAACCTCTAAAGCGATAAAATCCATGAATCTAAATTTTAAATAAATGAAGATGTGCACCTTTCCTGAAGTAGAATTAGCTCTATTCAAGGAGTTCCAGCAGTATCAAAATCAAAACCGTGCTTTTGATTTTTTTCCCCTCAATGTTTTTGATTAAACTGTGCATATTGTGCTTAAAAACTTTAAAGTTCTGTAATTTTGTTTATTGTACATATTAGTTAAAATATTCGATGGTTTTCAATATTAAAATATCGAAAGCCGCAACTAGCGATACGTCGAACTTTCGATAAGTCAAAGTTTTTCATCAGTCCTTTTAGATTCGATTTATCACGAATTGACTGTAGTTAAAACCATTAAACCAAAGCCAGTGATTTATTTAATTGTGATGTACTCTCCCCTTTATTCTACATTCATAGTACCTATATTAAGAAAAAAGGATTTTGCTAAGAGAGTTCAAACTTAATATTTAGATTCATGTTTCAATGATGCATTGAATTTTCTAAGAAAAACAGATTTTAAAGGGAATATTTGGTTGCATCTCAGAAAATAAAGTTTACTATTTTTGCGCTACCTTGGCGAAAAGGTATTTTTACCAGGATAGATTTACTGTTTTTTTCTACCTTTGACAAAAAACTTACCAACCCTGCTGACAATTTATATTACTATGTATGTCATATATTTATCTATTTTACATTTGTTATTTCTGACTATTTAATGCATCTTCTTGTAGTTTCATGTGAATTATGGTGCTATAGCTGTGTAAGCTCGCAACCAGGCTGCGAAGAGTTTTATGTTGACTGGAGAATACATAGTGCAATCACCTGTCCTCGAGATGATGATAAATGCGTTAAGGTGATTGAAAGAAAAGGAGGTTTGTTTTCTTCTGTTATATTTTTAACTGGAAACTACACTACAAAATTATGAACCCCTTTGGTCTAAGGCCCCTATAAATAAGAGCCGATGCATCAGCTTAAGATCAGCCACTTTGGATCGGAGCGTGTGTTTTTGTGATTGTCTTTTCTGGCAAGTTATCGCATTTGGTGTTTTTTCACTGCAAGCAGTTATTAGTGGCACATGACTTGTTTATTAAAGAAAATATTATTTTTGGTCAATTTGGCAAAACCTGAAAGTTTACTCTGGTAACCTTAGCTCCGCAACAATGAAAAATCTTATCCAAAATGGCTAAACTTAAGCTGATGCACCGGCCTATCTATATAGCGGCTCTACTTTGATCTGGTGTGCTACAACATTTGTATGAGAAATATTACACCCTCAGAAGAAAAGTTAAAATTTTGATTCTTGGCTTTCAAAATGCAACTTCTTAGTAATTTGTAACATTAATTCCAGAGATCAGTTGTTTGGCAAGACAAAGCTAATGTGTATGACCCAGTGTTGGGCATCAACTAAATTTGTAATTGATTGATTAGTTGACTAAAGTAATCTGACTCCCATTTAGTTCAGGCTAATATTTTAAAAATTTAATTCAATTGCAGACCAAGATTAAGGTTAGTTTAAACTAACTCGTTAGTTGCTCAAAAAAACTAATTTAGTTCAGATTGATTTAGTTCAGATTAAATTAATCAGATTGAATTTAGTCAGACTAAAAGTAATCAGATTAAAAGTAATCAAATTGATTTGATTACTTTTTTAATTCAGATTAAATTCGTAAAATATAAATATCACATGAACAGAGGCACATTTGTATTTCTACGTGTATACATATATTTATGCAAGCATACACGAGTTAATGCGTGTACATACGACTACGTGCGGGCATATACGTATATAAACGTGTTATCCCGCGTATGTTCGTGTACGGAGGTATATTTGAAATTTTAAGTAAATATACATATTTATGTGTGCATACACCAGTAAATACGAGTATGTACATGTATATAAGAGTATGTACGTGTACACATGAGAATATGCTTCTAGATACGTGTTACCACGAGTATACTCGTGACAATACAAATCTACCTTTTTAGGTACATTTGTATTTCTACGTCATATTCTAGCGTGCGTATACGAGAAAGTACGTGTATATACAAGTATGTTCGAGTACACACGAGAATATGCATATAGATACGTGTTAACCCGAGTATACTCATGCACAGAGGTGAATTTGTATTTAATCTAGTACATGAACTTTTATGCGTGCATATACGAGAAAAGACAAGTATATACGAGTATGTTCATGTACGCACGAGAATATGCGTATAGATACGTGTTTAACCCGAGTATACTCATGTACAGAGGTACATTTGTACTTGTACGTTAAAATACATATTTATGTGTGCATACAAGAGTTATACGTGTATATACGAGTAAGTACGTGTATATACGAGTATTTTTGTGCATATACGTGTATATACTTGTTGACTCGACGATATTCGTGTGTACAGGAATTTTGTATTTCTACGTGTATATACCTACAAGTACGTGTGAATACAAGTAAATATGTGTATATACGATACATATTTGTAAACACGCGTTTATACGTATAAATACGTGTTATCCCGAGTATATTCGTGCACGGAGATATGTTTAATTTCTAAGTGTATGTACAAATTTATTTGTGCATACACGAGTAAATGCATGTATACACGAGTATATACGTGTACACAAAGGAATATACGTATGGATACGTGTTAATCCGAGTATACTCGTGAACAGAGGTAAATTTGTATTTAAACGTATATATACATATTTATGCATGCATATACGAGAAAATACGTGTATATTCGATTAAGTTCATGTACAAGCGAGAATAGATTTCTAGGTTCTTTTTTTAGCCCGAGTATACTCGTGTACAATGGTACATTTGTATTTCTAGGTGTATATGCATATTTGTGCGTTTATACATAAATAAATGCGTGTATAAACGAGTATGTACGTGAACACACGAGAGAATATATGTATAGATACTTTTTACCCCGAATATACTCGTGTACAGAGAAATTTGCTTTGTATATACATATTTATGCGTGCATATAAGAGAATACGAGTATGTACGTATTCACACGAGTATATGCGTATAGATAAATGTTACACCGAGTATACTTGTGTGTAGAGGTCGTTGTATTTACACGAGAATATGCGTATGGATAAATGTTACACCGAGTATACTCGTGTGTAGAGGTACATTTGTATTTAAGATTGCATATACATTTTTATGCGTGCATACATGAGAAAATACAAGTATATACGAGTATGTACGTGCACACACAAGAATATGCGTATAGATACGTGTTTAACCCGAGTATACTCGAGTAGAGAGGTACATTTGTATTTTTGGTTAAAATACATATTTATGCGTGCATACACGAGTTAGTACGTGTATATACGAGTAAGTACGTGTATATACGAGTGTGTACGTGTATATACGAGTGTGTACGTGTATATACGGAGCTGTACGTGTTAACCTGAGTATATTCGTGTCTACAGAAATTTTGTATCTCTACGTGCAAACAGAAGTAAATACGTGTATATACGAGTTCGTAAGTGTAAACACGAAATTTTACGTATAAATACGTATTTCCCGAGTCTATTAGTGCACGGATTTATATTCAAACTTCTAAGTGTACACAATGTTTATCAGTACAGCGTTTACAGACTTTCAGGGCAGATAGAGTACACCTAAACGGGGGGAAACACATAGCAATGCATGGTCGAAAAAACTTTCCTGGCGCGGTAGTGACAACACCAATCACCAAAATGACAAAACACGAATAAGAAAAGAGAACATGTTCAGAATCTTTAGTACAGCAAAAAACTAAGGGAAAAGAAAATTAAAAGGCCAACGATCATCATCAAAGAAGGTGTTCGAAATTACGACCCCGCCCGTAATTTCGAAATTTAGCAAAAATACCGGGCGGGTCCCGGACTTCCTGGTGGAACAAAAACCACGTGTGCGCATGCACCGTCATCTGATGCTTCGGTTTACGTAGCAACATCTGTTGTATGCACCAGACAAATCTTACCAGTATTTTTGCTGCATTAAAAATAATAAACATGTTTTCTCCTCTTAATCGTGCCCTGTCTTACGCTTTGTGTCGTCACTATCGCGTCTAGGTGCACTGTATCTGCCCTGAAAGTATGTAAACGCTGTACTGATACATCCTGTATACTTATTTATGTGTGCAAACACGAGTAAATACTTGTATATAAGAGTATGTTCGTGTATATACTAGAATTTGTGTATGGATACGTGTTAACCCGACTAAACTCGAGTACAAAGGTAAATTTGTATTTAAACGTTTATATACATATTTATGCATGCATATACGAGAAAATACGTGCACAAATGAGTAAGTGCGATTCCACACGAGAAAAGACGTAAAGATACGTGTTTAATCTGAATATACTTGTGTACAATTGTACATTTGTATTTCTACACGTATATGCATATTTATGCATTTTTACACGAGTAAATACGTGTATATACGAGTGTGTACT
Source organism: Uloborus diversus (assembly GCF_026930045.1). Classification (NCBI taxonomy): domain Eukaryota; kingdom Metazoa; phylum Arthropoda; class Arachnida; order Araneae; family Uloboridae; genus Uloborus; species Uloborus diversus. The sequence goes on along the minus strand of NC_072739.1, from coordinate 132,729,815 downwards.
TGTACACACGAGAATATGCGTATAGATACGTGTTACCCCAAGTGTACTCGTGTACAGAGGTAAATTAGCTTTTAAACGTGTATATATATATTCATGCGTGCATATAAGAAAAAATACTTGTATTTTCGAGTATGTACGTGTACAGACGAGAATATGCGTGTAGATACTTGTTTAACCCGAGTATACTCGTGTACAGACGTACATTTGTATTTGTAAGTTAAAATACATATTTATTATGCATACACGAGTTAATGCGTGTATATACGAGTAAGTACGTGTATATACGAGTATGTGCGTGTATACACGTATGCAAAAGTGTTAATCCGAGTATATACGGTACACACTAATTTTGTATTTGCCACGTGTATGTACATCAAAGTACAAGCAAACACAAGTAAATATATGTATATACGAGTATATAAGTGTAACTTGTTATCCCGAGTATATTGGTGTACAGATGTATATTTTTTATATCCAAGTGTATGTCAATTGCAGATACAAAGAGGGGTCATGAAGGTCAGGACCCCCCCCCCCCACACCGCAGGGAAAATTTTGAACGTTTGCTTGAAAAATACAAAAAAATATCGAAACCATGAGAAAATGTAATAATCTTTTTGAAAATTTTTTTTTTTGGGGGGGGGGAGTTCATTACTGTAGAACCTCGATAATTTGAATTAATTGGAATCCGACCCAATCCGGAATATTAAAAATCCGGAGAATAAAAAAAACAAAACAAAATAAAACATACTCACTGAAAATCACCTTAAAAGGAAACACATAGAATTACAAATAAACAGTAAACATGTCTACTTTGTTGTTACAAAGTCTGTAATCTTCTCCTGTGACAGTTCCATTTTTTCCCTATCGAGTAAAACAAATTGATTCAAAAGTTGCATTGCGAAGAAAAGGGAACTCAATCAGCGACATAACACGGTCTTGCCCGTGAGAGGGTTAAATAAATAATTATTATGGAATTTTGACGATCGCTCTTTAAATGTAAAGGGAAATCGGTCAAATCGATCGAGCCGGATTATCCGGTGATCCAGACTAACGGGGTCCGTGGCGCCGACTTCAAATTTGTAAGGTTTGTTTTTGAAAAATTTTCGTGTTTTAATAGGTTTTTTGAAGGTGGGGGAGCCCCCCAGAATATGAGGGACTTTCTTATTTAAGGAGGGGTATCCCCTTACGTAAGTTACTCAGAAACAGACCATGCATCAGCCATCTAGATTCAAAAAAATCAAACCAATCCCAATTTATTCCAATAAAACCAGAAGCAGTGTGGTCTACGGGGGGGGGGGGGGCGTGGTCAGTGGAGAGGTTGGTTCAAACTTAAAATTTTTAGCGCTTGTTTTTGAAAAAAAATTGTACTTATGTTTTTTTGGGGGGAGCCCCTTCCCCCGTAATTTGAGGGGGGTTCAATCTAAGGGGGGGTATCATCTTAAGTAAGTTACTTTGAAACAGAACAAGCATCGGCCATCTGGATAAAAAAATTCAAGCATTTTATTCGAATAAGATCAGAAGTGGTGTGGCCTACAGGGGGGGAGGGGGAATTAGCGGGGCGGGTGGCGCAGACTTCAAAATTTTAAGGTTTGTTTTTGGAAAATTTTCGCGTTTTTAACCACCCCCCATAATTTGAGTGGAGTGAATTTCTTTTTGAGAGGCGGGCATCCCCTCATACAAGTAACTGCAATAGGGAATAGGCATCGGCTATCTGGATATGAAAAAAATCAAGCCTTTATTCCAGTACTAGTGGTACCCGCACGGCTTTGCCCGTAATAGAAAATTAAAAGGTCTTTTGGTCCGCCTGTATATTTACAAATAATGTATGGTGAATTTTATCGCCAATTGGCTTATGTCCATGTTATGGTTCCACATTATGGTAATCTCGTCCATCTTATGATAATTTTGTTCCTAAAATCGGAATAGAAAAATAACCACATCGAATTTTCGAAAAATCGCTTCGAGGTGCACACCCCCATGATAAACTAACTTTGCCAAATTTCATGAAAATCGGGCCGAACAGTCTAAGCGCTATGCGCGTCACAGAGATTCAGACATCCAGACATTCTCCAGACAGAGAGATTTTCAGCTTTATTATTAGTAAAGATTATGTGAAAAAGAGCCTTAAAATTTTAATAAAAAATTAATAAAATCGAATTTTCGAAAAATCGCTTCGAGGTGCACACCCCCATGCTACAAACTAACTTTGTGCCAAATTTCATGAAAATTGGCTGAACGGTCTAGGCGCTATGCACGTCACAGAGATCCAAACATCCATACAGAGAGACTTTCAGGTTTGTTATTTAAAAAGAAAAGAAAAGGAGAAAGATAAAGAAGTAAAGAAAAGAAAGATAAGGAAAGATAATTTTCAGAACAAATTCTTTCCCATTTTATTAAATTTCTGTGAAAAATGGGCTTAAAATTGGAATAGAAAAAGAACAAAATCGAATTTTCGAAAAATCGCTTCGAGGTGCACACCACTATGCAACAAACTAGCTTTGTGCCAAATTTCATGAAAATTGGCCGAACGGTCTAGGCGCTATGCGCGTCACAGAGATCCAGACATCCAGACACATCCTACAGACATCCAGACATCCTCCGGACATCCAGACATCCTCCGGACAGAGAGAATTTCAGCTTTATTATTAGTAAAGATTATGTGAAAAAGGCCTTAAAATTTTAATAGAAAATTCATAAAATTGAATTTTCAAAAAATCGCTTCAAGGTGCACACCCCCCATGCTACAAACTAACTTTGTGCCAAATTTCATGAAAATCGGCCGAACGGTCTAGGCGCTATGCGCGTCACAGAGATCCAGACATCCTCCCGACAGAGAGACTTTCAGCTTTATTATTAGTAAAGATAAAGAAGATAAAGATAAGACCAAAAGCAGTATTGTGTACCAAATGGGGGGGGTAGTGTGGGTCATGTCGCAAACTGCGTCACTTCAAAGGGGGTGTTTTTAAATATTATTGATTTTTTAAGGTCTTAAATCTGTAAGGGGGCAGCCCCTCAACCCCCAATGTCCCCCCGTAACACATCAGGAGCTACTTAATATTCATTGGGGGGGAGAAGAGAAAGGAACCCCTTAATGAATCCAAACGCAATCTGTAGTTTTAACAGTGTAGATATTTTTCAATCTGATTAGATTTAGTATAAATTTTAATCTGATTACTTTAGTTGACTAAATCAATCTGATTAAATTAGTTTTACTAAATTCAATCTGATTAATTTAATCTGAACTAAATCAATCTGAACTAAATTAGTTTTTTTAGTCAACTAACGAATTAGTTTAAACTAACGTTAATCTTCGTCTGCAATTGAATTAAATTTTTAAAATATTAGGCTGAACTAAATGGGAGAACACTGGCATGACCTTATTTTGGATAAAATTGTTCTTTTACTAATGTTTGACACCTTAACACACCTTAACTGTGTTGTGAAATCCCCTTGAATAAGAATAGGGGATTTTTCTACTAGCACTGCAAGTGTTAATAGCAGGCTCGTTGTTGTTCCTAACACCACTAGGATCTCTGAGCCTGAATAGTAATTGCTAATTGATTAAAGGCAGTGAGGAACATCTTCCGTTTTAACGAGTGCCATTTAGATGGAAGTCTGAATTAGCTCAGACAGCACATGATAGATGGAAGCACTGTCTATCAACATTTCAAAACTTAGAACTAAACCAGAAGCCGAACAACTCCTAGTTCAGCACACTCAGAGATATTAATTCATGTGGAGGATTTTATGTTTACAACGTATTTAAACGTGCCCCAGTCATCATCAGAGAAGATGGAGGATTTTCGACCGGCTGGCATCGAACCTGGAATTCTTCAGTTGTGAGCCCGGTGTCCTTACCGGAAATTAGTTTTATGTTCTCAATGCTCTCCTAAAAATACAAGGATGATTTATAAGTGGCTGGTGCACCAAAAAAGTGAGGATCAAAAGAGGGGTTGGGTTAGCTCCTGAAGCTGATATATTTTTTTTAATTGGATTTTATTACTGGCTTTAAATAATCAATAACTTCTAAAAATGTGGAACATGGTATCAAAAATCGGAAGAGATGGCCACCAGGCTTTCCCTTTCCATTTTACAATTCCATTTCCATGAAATAAGATAAGAAAATTTCATTTGTTTGGAATTTTTAGTTTTTACCTTCATGAAATAATGAATCAATCCACCCTTATAACAGGGGTGATTGTGAGTTCATCAAAAAATACCTGAAAGTTTCAAAGCGAGAACGGGGGGAGGGGGGGGTAATCTTTGGCCCCCTACTACTTAAGTGCACCTTTGCCATAGTATTAAATAGTTCTGAGTCAAAATATTGTGTGTAGATTTGATTAAATTTTTAATGGGTTACAAAGTTACTTTTGAGCTGGTGTTATACAAATTATCTTGACATTTGTCCATCTTAAGGGATATAGGTGTCCATCTTAAGACTCTTGCAGGTATATTTGATGAGTATTATATAGTAAAAAAAATTGCGGAGGTAGGGATATAAAAGCATGACAAAAAAAACAACATAATTCCGGTATTTTCGGACATAAAAATACCCGGGAAATACGTCCGAAAATACCGGAAATTTGGTAAAATACTGAAACACAATCACCCCTATTATAATAAATATTTTTTCAATCAATCATTGATTTTTAGCTCTGAAAAGTGAGGGAGCAAAGCAGCTTTACTTGTTCATGAATTACCTTAAATTTTTGTCAGATTCGACTCTTTCTGGAAATTTTTTAAAAAAGTTATGGTTGACATTAGTCGCTACCCTGCTGGCAATGAACATTTCTGCAACAACAGCTTCTAGTGTTTGACTACAAAAGTCAAGTGAATCACTTATTAAAAAAAATTATCATGAGCCCAACTAATGAAAATTTTTAGTCGATGATTATTAACTTTTAGATTGAGTAGAGCAAGTAATTTTTACGATATTCTAGCCGTATGTAGGATTTTGTTTACATCTTAAATCCTGTTTCGTTTTGTTATTCAAATTAAATAGTTTAAATCAGAAAAATGGCTGGTTCAGATGTGTGTGTGTGTATCTCTGGGGTGCCACATTTTTGAAAGACCTTCCTTAGGGATATCTTTAATGCAGTGTAGCCAAAAATTACCTACCGATTGGAGTTTTTATTACCGCCTTTGTATTTACATAAACTACTCTATTTGGATTGGCAATATGTGTTAAAACCAAGGATTCTGGGAAAGGTTTCGATCCCAAAACTTCCCCCCTTGATGTGTAAGAAAATCTTTTAACTAAATACAAAAAGCTGTGAAATAGTACTAGGATTGAGTCACCTGACTTGCAGAATAAAGCAGGTGGTTTTACTTTAGCTATTTCAATCAGACCACGGGTGTGGAATAAAAATGATGTTTCTTTTTATACATTTTATTTAAATGTTTCTCGGTGCTATGATTCGGTAAAAATGGATAAAAAGTGGTTTGTTAAATGCAGTATACAAAAAAAAAAAAGAATTTTCCAGCATAAGCTAAAAGAACTACAGTTGCACCTGTTAGAGCAAAGCTGTTTTCTTAAAAAGAAGTTTATGGCTATAATGTAATAGATTCAATTTCCCTTCACATTTTATTGTGGATAATTTAAATTTTTATAACAAAATTACAGTAACAAAAATTTTATTTCATTCTTTCAAATTTGCTATAAATATGCACAACTGTATATTAAAATTTTAATGTCAAAAAATAAAATAATTATTCCTAACAAAACTGCCTTTAAATGTTTGTTTTAACAACAATTTGGAAGTAAATAAGTATAAGTTTTGCAAGCTTATGAGATGTACAATCAACTTTTCATAAAACTTTAAAAAATTACCAAAATTTTCTGAACAGTACTTATTGCTTTGTCTTGTGTTCTAGCTATAAGCAAATTACTGTTTGATTATTATAAATTTGTCCTCTACATTCATAAAATGAAAATTTTGTAATCATCCACAAGTGGTAAAGTTTTGTACTATTTTCATAATATATTTATTCATTACAGTTGATAAGTTCATTACCAGAGATTGTTTATCCAATTTGGAAAGCCAGAAGAAGGATATTCCTGCTGATAGATATGATGGCTGTAGAAAAGCTGCTGAACAACCTAAGCTTTCTGTATACGTTGAAAATCACATTTCACAGCTTGAAATCAAAAAGTAATTATTTGCATTAAGTAAATAATGATCAAATAAGCTTCGCACTAAAATATGATTGAAATGAAAAAAAAAAAAAACATAAAGTACAAAATTATCAAGAAAATACAGCATATAGCTATTTCAAGGGTATAAAGGAGCCTGTTCTTCAGTGCAAAAATGTTTAGCGTGCAACAAAAAGCTGCGAGAGAACCCAACCTCATACAAGTGAACACTGGTATGTTATACCAAATGTTGCAAATGTTTATTTATTTATTTATTTATTTTGATATTATTTTTCAATAGAGATAACTTCCCTAAACATTAGTTAAGGAACCTAGGGTTCATATAAAAAGTTGGATTTCACATTTTTCACTAAATATCTTTTTTGCTTCAAACTTTCAATATCCCAACTTTGCACCTTGTCTTGACCATTTTTGCAGTTGAAAGTATGCATCTAGGACTCACGGTTGCGAAAATATAGGTCTTGCAAGTTGAAGGTATGTACACTGCTTATACTATACACTGGTATGTAGATATACCAAATGGCAACCATGGTATATACATACCATTTGGTGTGTTCTCTTTCGACATTTTGTTGCATTACAAGCACATTTGTATTGATGAAGAGGCTCCATTATAGCCTTGAAATACAGTTGAACTCTCTTAATACAATCTTTGTTTAATATGAAATAACGGCTAAAACAAACACTTTGTTTGTTAAGTTTGATTTGTTATCTAATTATATTAAAAATTTTACGTATAATATGTACACTAAATTGAAAGTCTCGGCTAAGACAAACAAAAATTTCTGATATCTTTACTTAAAGTGATCATGACTGAATACTGCAATTTTCTTTTTTAGAAATTATACATCATTTTGTTACGCAGTAGCTGTGTCAAGCTGTGTAAAGAGAAGAAAATATTAAATATTTTACATGAAAATAAAGCCCATACATTTGTTTACCAGTTGACACTTCAATTTACTCGGAGATAAAACTGTTCATCTTCATTGTGGATTACAATCTATTCCACAATTGTCGATTATTCTTTTCCTTTTTCAATATTTTCTAAAATCATTCGTTTATAAGAAATTAGTAATTTTTTTTCTGAATGTACTAATTGTTAGATTACAATGTGTGTGTTAGTAGTAATGTTTTTTAAATATAGCTAAGCATTTCTTTGTTTTTTTATTTTTACTGCATCACTCATTCATGGTTGGTACAAACAGCGGCTAATACAAACAAATTCGTGAATTTTTGACACTTTGTATTAATTGAGTTCAACTGTATCTATATGCTGTATTCCTTTGATAATTTGCGCTATTTAGGTATTTAGGTTGTTTTTTCATTTCAACCCAAATTTTTTACCTTGTAGATATACCATTAGAGATTTATAATTTGAAAGCTAAAAATTTAGAAACACTTAATTTGAGCTTACATAATTCAAAAATAGTGGAAAAAAAAAGAGCACAACACAAATGTGTTTGTTGGCTATTTTTACGTGCACATTTTCATTTACTTTGCATTGCAAAAGAGGCCTCTTGTAAGCCCCAATGCAAAATTGTACAGCTATCTTGTACTTTCAGCAATGTTTATTATTTTATGTTTAACCGAAAGTTAATCATCTTGTTTTTCATTTGAGCTTATGTATAGTGGTTGATTATATAAGTTACATAGTCTGGAAAAGTCAATAATTAAACTGGAGGAAGATGTTCTTTCATTTAAGCAAATCTTATCTGCAAACTATTTGCAAAAATTAATTTAACACACTGGTTTCCAAGCAGTGATGCAGTCCAACTTCAATTTGCTTTGATGAAAATGCATCTATCTCCAGCTCGGTTATTGACTGTTCCAGACTGATAAGTTCTTGACATGGACAAAAATCCAGTCTGGATGTCATATCCGGGCTGTCGGTGTTTCGTGAGTTAGTTTTTTTTTTTTTTTTTTTTTTTTTTTTTTGAGTCATGTCACGTTGAATCACATTCTTGATTTGAATAAAATTATAGTGAGTAGGATGTATAACTAAAATATATAGATGAACTGGAGAACATTGGCAAATTAGATGTGGTGCATGGACAAAGAAAGTTTGAGAAACACTGATTTAAGGCATTTTTTATTACAGCTTATTTTGTTTATTTCAAACTTCAACTATGTCAAATTAATTTTATGTTGCAAATCATCTATCTTTTAATTAATTCATTTCTTTATTGTAGTGTACACTATGATGAAGTTACATATTGCTTCTGCGAGTATGACCAGTGGTGTAATGATGGATACAAGTTGAAGTCTGGTGTTTCTTGTTTCATTTTGGAAGCTCTATTCCTTGTAACAATATTTTTCTCACGTAGGTTATTTTGAGCAGTGTAGTAAATTTAATTACTTAGGAATTTACACTATGGTTTTTTTTTTTTTTTTTTTTATTGGATATTTATTTTATTATTGGTAGCTTTTTCTTTTTTGAAAAATGTTGTTATCGGAAAATATTATTATTATTCTTTTTTTTCTTTTTTGCATTCTACATGAACACGTTAAGAATTGAAATTAAAAAGTAACCTCAATTTATTTTTCTTCTTTTGCCAATTATTGTAGAATTAAAATGTTAACATACATCAAATGATGGGAATATTGAGCCATTATAAAAATGCTTCCAATATTTATGAAACATATAACATGAAATACAATATTCGCTGTAAAACTATACTTATGCTAAATTGGTGCATTTTATTGTATGCTAATCATCTATAATCAATAGATATACATGCTAATGTTTTTTTATTAATTTAGTTTGAAATGAATTCCGTCCATTTTGTCTTTCAATCATTTTGATAACATGAAAAATTGTTAAATATGCTGTGCATGCTGTTGCTGGATGTAAGAGTTGATTTTTATACCTTGAAGTTGTATTGCATTTTGTATTGTTATTTATGTATATTGGTTGATGGTTTTGGCTTTTTTTTAATGTTTAAAGGGAGAAGGTCTTTATATCCATGTTGTCTTTTAAAGCATATTTTAAAATCATATTCATCTATGTAATTCATTGATTACATCAGAGAATTTTATATTTCACATTTTTATGTAATATATATGTATTTACATGTACACATTTATTTTTGTAAATATATAGATTTCAATAAAATGATCCAACTTAAGTTATACTCATATTTTCAGAAGTATTTGCTAGTCTTGCTCTTAGTCCCCAAAGCTGCCAGTTATACTGCATTAAAAATGTATTCTTTGTTAAGATTAAAAGAAAACTGGAAAACACAAAAGGCTGGATATTAAAAGAAATTGTGTTTTCTTTGTTAAAATTTTTAACTATAATTATTTTTCTTCTGATCTTTTCAAGTCCTTAATTTTATTTATTTGTCTTTTTCTCACACTATGTACACAGCCCAAATCCATTAAAACCATGTCCTTCCTGCCTGACCACCGTTAAGATGGAGAAAAGCTTAACATCCGGTATACAGGGGGAAACAGATGTGTCTATTACTTTGCAGGAATGTCAGTTTGATTTTTTCAGATGTGTATTAACCTCTAAATTAAACAGTCTGACATTAAAAATGAATGAAACATTCACATCAAATTTCTCTCCCCCCCCCCCCCCCCCAATTAAAGCAGGCTCAAACTACTTGGCAGCTTGCCGATTCTATAGGAAACGTGGGGAGACTGTACACATATCTCTTCATAAAAAAAAATACCAATGAGCAATTTATCATAAAAGGCTCGGACAAATCCAGTCCGACCGCGAAAATGAGGCACTTGAGAAACGAGTCCATTCCTTATAATAGATAGAGAAGAAAGAAAGGACGTGTGCCATATTAATGAGTTTAGCAATATTTTAGTGATAAGAATGTATTTTTTTACGAGTATTATCAGAGAGCAAAAAAGCCCTTCTTTAGCTGCATAAAGTCAAAAAAGAGGCAAAATTGTAGTAAACCATTCAAAATTTACCGCCTCTGCAACATTTATTTTATTACCTGATAATTTTTAAATTGAGATTGCCATAAATATCTTGAGTCAAATAATTTAATTCTTAATTTCTCAATTTATCGTTTGCTGATTGAAATTTGTTGGTGTGTATTGTTAAACAAAGGTGGATTAAGGGAAGGTCAAAGGGTCAGCTGACCCCCCAGTGACAATATTTTTTTATGATTATTGTTTCACTTCAGTTTTTCAGCTATGAAAAAATATTACATGGAATCATCATTAACTTTTTATTGGATTAGTTCTGTAAGGTATTTCTGTTCAGTATGTCATAATTTAAAGCAGAGGTTCTCAAACTTCAGACCTCCACGAGCCCCCTCTGGAAAAATTACAAATTTCTCGGACCCCCCCCCCCCCCCCCCCCCCGCAAGCAAAAAAAAAATGATTTGACACAGTTAAATCTGTGTTTTTATAATATTTTATGCTTTTTTTTTCCTTTTTCTTACGAATAAAATTATTATCCCCAAATTTCTACAGTAAGTTTACTCATGAAAATGAACTTTTAAAGTTAGTGAACAAAACAGTTAACCTAGGTTGAACCTGTTATTTTTTCATGTGTACTACCTTGCTTCCATGTGTACAACTTCCATGTGTACAACTTCATTAACAGAGTCCAGCAGGTGCTGGTTCAATATAGTATGAAGTATGCTAATAATATCAATATATTCTGAGCACTAAATATTTTAAGCTTTGACTATTTGACCAGTATAAAAGGATAATTGCCCAAAATTTGATGACTCGATGAAAGTCTCAAGCATCAAATGTTTACTTTCTCTTCAAATGATGTTGTTGAATAAACGCAAGCATATTATGCAACAAATTTATAAAACAGTAGTACTCCATAATTATTAAAATCGACTGCAAACTACAGTGTTTAAGCTATTTCAGCCTTTGCTTGAAGTTTTGAATATTGACTTTTAAACTTTTGTCTTGAAAATGATGGAGCAAAAAATTCATTTGAAGTATAAAATCCCAGCTGTAAAAATGTGCTCCAATGTTTGCATTTTACTTAATATAGTTTTGTAACTATATGAACTTCCTCATATACACAAAATTAATTAATGTGTTGTATGTTTACTTCCAAGATTTTCAGGGAAGGGTGGGGGGGGGGGGGGGCTGCTGTGTCCTGCGTGTACTTAAGCAAGAACTTTTTGTTCCTCTTAAAGTGCTTTCTTTTTGAATTAAAATTACTGTTACTAGTCCTTCAATCTCAATTATAATTAATGTTTTAGCTGGATAGCACCGCAGACCACTGGCATGGACTGGGGGACCCCCAGGGGTCCGCGGAACACATTTTGGGAAACTGATTTAAAGGATTGACTGGGCTATTGCTGTTTTGAGTTTTTTTTTTTTTTTTTTTCGTTCATTTTCAAAGTGAGCTTAATATTTTTTTCAGAGCAGTCTTCCACCTCAAAACACCTGTGTTGTGTGTGATTTTTCCAACTATTTTACAGCTGTTATCTTGTATATTCAAAGCTTATGTTAACGTGAATTGCCTGAAGAAATAAGACTTCGGATAAAAATTTGGGGTAATATGATATAAATATAAACAGTTGAAATGTTGAGGTTTCAGCAATAACTGCATTGAGCTGGCAAAAAGCAAAAACTACAAGCTCTGTGTTCTTTATTGCAACCCTAGTTGTGTCTTACCTTCATGAAAATGTATGCTTCTCAAATGAGTCCGTGCCTCCTGACAGCCAGCTTTACCATCAATTCATAACCTTGTCCTTGTGCTACCCTAATATTTATAAATATATAATAATAACTCCGACAAAATCCTTTCTTAGTGGATACTTTCATAATCATGTGGACATGCCTGCCAAATTTCAAGTCTGAGGCTTCAACGGTATTGGTTGTGCGTTGATATATATATGTTAACTCAGGGCATTGATATTTATATATTGAGAAGTGATAAACCCTGCAGCTCTAAGTTCTTAGCACAAGTTGGATTCGAAGGAGTTTAATTTGATGTTTTTAATTAAAAAATTAAAGTACATAATTCACCGTTATGACATCCACGAACCTACGAAAAACACAACTAGAAAAATAAAATAGGACACAAATAATTAAGCTCTCATGATATCATATTTTAATAATGCAACCTTTTAAAGTATTTTCTTATTTTTTTTCAGGTTTTTGTAACAAATGCACCAAAATTTTTCTTTTTTGTTGAATCCTCCATACACTCAATGCATATTAAACCAAAAAACAGCAAAAACCATGCCCATGTAAATACATTAATTTCTGATTTTCAAAGTCAGCAGGGAAAGTGCCCCTCCTGATCCTCTTTAAGTGACAGGCCTGCCTTAAGAGGCACACCCCACAGATTGAAAAGTACTGGCCTACACAGAGAACAAACAGCATTTGGTGTATAATTGAATTCTGATCAGTGGACGATGGGAAAGAGATAGAGAAATGAACTGCTTTTTTCTGACATGTGAAAATAAGTTTTAAAATGGTTTATTTCAATAAAACTTGTTCAGTAAAGTAGGATTATTAATGGACAATTTTCGGTTAAGCTTTAATAACTAAATGGAGTATTATTTATTCCATTAAAATTTATAAAAGATGAAACATTTCAAAAAAAAAAAGAAGAGAAAGTTGAACGCATTAGCTCCGATAGAACTCATTATGTCAAAATATTGACTGTAAAGCATACCTGATTAGCAGGCATTCAGGGGCTACTCGACAGGAGGTCACTATGAACTTTCGTAAACTTTCCTTTCCCAGAAAATTTTATCTCACGAGTCTTCAAATTTCGAGAATTATTTTTGTGAAATATTGCATTAAAAACATATTTTCATTAGAAGTAGTGATGTGGGTAATTAGGAATTTCATTTAGAAAATCGAGAAGTAACCCCATCTGAATAGTATAAAATCGGGGAGCCCCTGCATGTATTACACTAAACAAAATGATACTTACCTATCACGGTCTTTTGACTTTTTGAAGACGATTCCATGGATGTTGATGATGATTCAGTGGTTAAAAATTGCTCAGGTTCATTTGATGTAGAAGGTTTGCTACATTTTACCGTTTCAAGCCACCTCTCCATAGCCGTAATTGTATATAAAAAAAAGTTTTTTTTACCAAAATAAGAGCGCTCTTCAGGTCACCTACTCTCAAGGAGACCAAAAGACCACATGAAATTATCTTTATTTTTGTCAGAATGTTTTTCCAACAGGGAAGCTCCTTTTATTTCTTTTCTTTTTTTTTTTCTGGTCATCTTGCGCTTCTTTTTTCGTTGGTCTATCGGAAGTGACATCACAGTATCCATCGTTATGCTGGCTTACGATTTGCTTTTGAAATTGCACGTTAAGTTTTAGACTACACCTCTTTTCTTTTCTGAAACGTAACGCTTTTTTCGTCAAATTTGAGATGCCGCAAGCACATTTGAGAAACCGCGCTTCAGTAAGGTACTTTGAAGCCAACGTGTTGAATAATGTCAAACACATGATACGTCTCTCCTTTCCCTTTCTACCCCAAACTTAACCTTTGACCAGCTAAGTGGTCTTCTAAATTTTTGTGCATCCTTTGGCCAGGGTGTTGTTGCCAGCTGCAAAAAACCGCCAAAGTGTCTCGTTTTGTTTGGATAACATCGAGTCGCTATAAATTGAATCGAATCGGAGAAACAAACACTGCAAAACTCGAAACAGAAACCTGGAAGCGCCGAGAAACGAGATAAGAAAGGGGCAGAAATTTAGATCCCCGTCTGACTTCTGTTGACTTTTTAGCACAAGAGTCGTAAAAAAGAGGGGGGGAGCATAGGCGAATTTAGGACTGAGTTCCTGGGGGGGGGGGCAGGATTTTTTTTTAGCAAAATCTTTATTGCCTCCCCCCCTCCCCACTCCCATGTTTTTGTCTGTTTCCTGTGATGCATCAAGCATTTTAAAGGTTAATTGGATAGACATAGAAATTGATAACTAGATTATACAGTTATACAGTATTGTTCAAACTTTGCAAGCAACAGCCATTTTAAGTTTGAAAGAAAAAATAAACTATAGATTTCTCATTACAACAACCTTTTTTTAATTATAAGTAGTGCAGAAAACGAAAAGGAATAGAAATAGTGTATCTTTTTTTTTTCTGGCTAAACAGACTAACAATAGGCAGTAGAAGTAATTGGAGCCCACTTTGCTTAAGATTTTCAAAGACTTATCTAATTATTTTCAAGTACTAGAACAATTAAAATTATTTATCGCACTTCATTTGTACTTTCAAGTCTCTGATATTTTAGTACTTGATTGTAAATTTTACAGTACTGTTCTAACTTTGTGACTAAATAGCTATTTCAAATTCAAAAGAAAAAAGAAACCATAGATTTCTTATGACAACAACTTTTCTTCAGTTGCAAGTGGGGCAGAAAACGAAAACAAATAGAAGTAGTGTGTATTTTTTTCCGTGCTAAACAAATAGACAATATGCAGAATGCAGAAGAAGCATGGGCGGATTTATGGGGGGGGGCAATGCCCCCCCCCCCCAGTTTTGGGAGAATTTATGTAGTAACAACACATTTTCGAAAAATTAAAAAATATATATACATACATATATATTTCTTTTTGAAGGGCATCTGTGGATTTATAGGGGGAGATGCCCCCCAGTTTTGGGAGGACTTTATGTAGTAACAACACATCTTCCAAAATCTGAAAACAAAAAAATCATGACTTTTTCTTTTTTGAATAGTTTAATGAAAATGAAAAAAAAAAGCAAATGTCCTTTTCTGATGGGAGAAAAGAAAAGAAAAGAAAAAAAAACGAACAATAAATACAAATAGTACAGCTGTCACTGGGGTGCTGAAAATGTGTCTACATTCACTATTTTGGACTGAAAACTATTTGGGCAAGTATATGAATGAAAATATAGGCTAAACGAGCTATACAATAAGCTACAACACTTATAATAATTGACGATTATTTTAACAAATTAGAACCTAAAGCAAAGGGGGAAAAACTCCCCCTCCCCCGTTCGCGCTAACAGAATGATCTACTCATTATGATTTGTGTCCACATTTCAAGTATTTATTTGTACATAATATTTATGTTCCTAATATATTAATTGGCCTTTTGAGAAATTCTAAAAAACATAAGAGTTTTTCCTTCTCTCTCTTTTTTAAGAGAAAGAGAGAGAGAATAAATACTATCGCAAACGGAATAACTTTCAGCTATCTGAGTGTTCTGATTAAATGAATCTTTTTATTTAGAGGGAGAGTACAATTTTACTTACTTTATAAATACTGGTTTAGAAGTAAGGTGAGTTATAATAATCTAAGTCTAAGTGAGTCAGTCCTTGTCATTATTGAAATCTAAATAATTGAGTCGTCAAAAGTTTTAGAAAAATTTACTGAAATTTTATAAAAGTCTATAAAAACTTAACAAAGATTAGTAAAATCGTAAAAATCCTTTAACGGTAAAAGCTGAGGAATTTTCGTAAAAATTACAAAACATCAAGCAAAAATTTACAGGTAAAAGTGAATTACAAACAGGGTCGAATTTGCCTATAAGATAAACAAGCTGTTGCTTAGGGCCCCTGCTTTGAAGTGGATCCCTAAATGCCCAAAAAAAAAATTCATGATTCGTTTCTTAAAAAATGGAAATTGCTTGAAAAAATTAATTTCATTTTTAAGTGCTTGAAAACCTTGAATATTTACAGATACAGAGACAGATCGGGAGAGTGCACTGCGCTAGAACCAAGGTTCTTTTACGCGGTCTGAATGAGAGAAATAAACAGTAGTCGAGCTGGCGTGAAGGGGCGGTGTGAGGGAGTAGCTACAAACCTTAAATTTTAAAATTTCTAATAAATGGTAGAGAGGGAGGAATGCCAACATATGTCAAATTCAGCTCCTTGCCACATCCTGTATAAAAAATGTAAAAATCATGGTTCTCACGTTTGTAACATATTATTTGAAATAAATTTTTGTGACTCACATGTTTCATATCTTACTATTTATTCAATCCTGAATGCAGTATTTTGGAAATTCTTTTGTATTGATTGCTTTTATCTTACTTCTGCATATTGTCTATCTGTTTAGCACGGAAAAAAAAATACACACTACAGTCGGACCTCCATATATCGAAGTAGCAAATTGCCGGAAAAAAATTCGATATATAGAAATTTCGATATATAGAAACGATCTTATTTTATCCTAAAAATCTCCTAAAAATTAAAATTAAAGCTAATTTTCGTGTATAAAACCTAATTTCTAATTTATACGAGCATTGGATTAATTGAAAGTTAATTAAAAAAATAACAAATTACATTTTTGCGTCTTCATACATCTTCATTCTTTGTCAATTCAAATTGATCCGCAATATTAAGGGATTTTCGTTTTGACAAATCGAGAGAAAAGTAAAAAATTAATCTACTTAACTTGAATGATTTTTACTGCAGCTAAAACGACTAGGAACGATAGTCAACAGTCAAAAGGGATGACGAGAAACTGATTTTACAATGTTACTGGTTACAGCTAAGATATTTGAAATAAACTTGAGGAAATTTAAGAATTCCAGAACGAAACAACGACCTATCTACACACCCTTCAACCCCAGATTCCTCATGAGTTTCGTAGCAACCTTTAGTGAACATAATTTTCTCCCCTAACCTTTATTTTTCATGAGACAAACAGTCTAAAAAGGAAACAAAATCTACGAATGTCTCGAAAAAAAATTCGATACATAGAAATTTTTTCGATATATAGAAACAATTTTTCTATGTAATGAATATAGAAATTTGCTGGGATTTCGATTTATAGAAAATTTCGATATGTGGAAGTTCGATATATGGAGGTTCGACTGTACTTCTATTTCTTTTCGTTTTCTGCCCCACTTGCAACTGAAGAAAAGTTGTCATGAAAAATCTATGATTTCTTTTTTCTTTTAAAGTTAAAATATTCTATTTTATTTCTCCCCAAGTTAGAACAGGACTGTAAAAATTTACAATCAAGTACTAAAATACCACACACTGGAAAGTACAAATGAAGTGCGTTAAATAATTTTATTTATTCTAGAGTCTTTGAAAATAATTAGATAAGTCATAAGTCTTTGAAAACCCTAAGCAAAGTAGACTCCAATTACTTCTACTGCATATTTTTAATCTGTTTAGCCAGGAAAAAAAGTGATACACTACTTCTATTCCTTTTCGTTTTCTGCACTATTTATAATTAAAAAAAGGTTGTTGTAATGAGAAATCTAGTTTATTTTTCCTTTCAAACTTAAAATGGCTGTTTCTTACAAAGTTTGGACAATACTGTACAACTGTATAATTTAGTTATCTATTTTTATGTCTATCCAATTAACCTTTATAAGGCGTCAAAATGCAGAAATTTATGTCCATTTTACAAAATTTCCTCCGGGGGAGAAACCCCCGGCCCCCTAAAATTGGAAATATTCTATTTCCCACTTAAAAGGGAGCCCTGCGTCACTCTCTTGGTACCAGCTGCCTCTCTTAAGGTCAATTCAAAAAGGACAGCATGAAAACACACATTAATACACACAAATAAGTAAAGAATGGACTTATGCATCACAGGAAACAGACAAAAACATAGGAGTGGGGGGCAATAAAAAGTTGCTAAAAAAAATCCTCCCCCCCCAGGAACTCAATCCTAAATCCGAGCAAGAAGAAGTAAGATAAAAGCAATCAATACAAAAGAATTTCCAAAATACTGCATTCGGGATTGAATAAATAGCAAGATATGAAACATGTGAGGCACAAAAATTTATTTCAAATAATATGTTACAAACGTGAGAACCATGATTTTTACATTTTTAATACAGGATGTAGCAAGGAGCTGAATTTGACATATTTTGGCATCCCTCCCCCTCTACCATTTGTTAGAAATTTTAAAATTTAAGATTTGTAGCCACACGTTTCCAAATATTCTAGGTTTTCAAGCACTTAAATATGAAATTAGTTTTTTCAAGCCATTTTCATTTTTTAAGGAACGAATCGTGAATTTTTTTTTTTGGAGATTTAGGGACTTAACTTAAAGCAGGGGCCCTAAGCAATAGCTTGTTTATCTTATGGGCAAATTCGGCCCTGTTTGTAATTCATTATTACCTGCAAACTTTTGCTTGATTTTTTGTAATTTTTACGAAAATTCGTCAGTTTTTACAGTTAAAGGATTTTTATGATGTTACCAATCTTTGTTAAGTTTTTATAGACTTTTATAAAATTTCAGTAAATTTTTCCAAAACTTTTGATGTCTAAATTATTTGGATTTCAAAAATGACAAGGACAGACTCACTTAGACTTAAATGGTTATGACTTACCTTACTTTTTAAACAGTATTTATAAAGTAAGTAAAATTGTACTCTCCCTGTAAGTAAAAAGATTCATTTAATCAGAATACTCAGATAACTGAAATTTATTCAGTTTGCAATAGTATTTATTTTCTCTCTCTCTCTCACTCTCTTAAAAAAGAGAGAGAGAGAAAGAAGGGAAAAAAAACTATGTTTTTTAGAATTTCTCACAAGGCCAATTAATCTACTCCAGTGACAGCTGTACTATATGTATTTAACGTTCGTTTTTTTTTTTTTTTTTTTTTTGTCTTTTTTTTGTCTTTTTTTTTCTCTCATCAGAAAAGAACATTCGCTTTTCTCTTCATTTTCATTGAACTATTCAAAAAAGAAAAAGTCATGATTTTTTTGTTTTAAGATTCCGGAAGATGTGTTGTTATTATATAAAGTCCTCCCAAACCAAAACTGAGGGGCATTGCCCACTATGCCCCCCTCCTATAAATCCACCCATGCCCTTCTGAACTGTTCAAAAAAGAAAAAATAATACGTAATATATTCAAGTCAGAACAAACAACGTAAGTAGAAGCAAAAATTTCCATCCGTGATGTCTTTTCATCTATAAGCTCATTATTTTTTGCATTGAAAAAGGCGTTCCCTGTAACGCCGAAACACGTGTCTGCTGTAATTTACAAATTTGTGCTTCTACTTACGTTGTTTGTTCTGACTTTACTATTCAGCACAAAGGTATTTATTTATCTTATTACGTTATATATTGTTACAAATCCTGTAAATAGTAATTATTGTAGTAACGTAACCTGTAAATAGTTTCCCGTAATGAATATACAACCCCTATACATATGGCTAAAGTATACAATCCCCCCCCCCTTTTTTTTTTTTTTTTTGTTCATTGATAAAATTTGATAACGGTCTACTATTTTCCAGAAGCGTTTGGAATATTTGAGATATTTCTTTCGATGTTTATAAAGGCGTCCCGCGTGATAAAAAAGTTCAGTTTCGATTGAGAATTTGTACTGAGAGTGTATTAGCTCTGTTTATTGCGAGGCATTTCGCTGTATTGTTTTCGTATTTGGAAGTAAATACGTGTGTAAACGTTGAGTTTACGGTGTTGAGTGATATTGGTTTAATTGCTGATGATTAATTTAGCAGTTGTTGACGCTCTTTCCTGTACATAGTGTAAATAAATTTCCTGTATTTTTAATCAAGAACTGTGTCATCCTTTCGAGAAAGTTGGCAGCCGCAGCGGATCCGTTACAATTGGCGCCCAACGTGGAGCTTCTTCTGGACTTTCTTGGAGTAAGTGTGACTTTGGACATTTTTTCATAAAGACTTTTTTTTGAATTAGAACTTTATTTTTATGGTGATTACTCGCGCAATGGATGAACAATTAAAACAACTTCTTGACGCAATCACCTCTGTGAAGAGTGATATGGCGGCTAATCAAGAACAATTAAAAAGTGATTTGACTGCAAGTTTTACTGCAAATCAAGAACAATTAAAAAATGAATTAGCGACTAACCAAGAACAGTTAAATAGTGATTTAACTACTAAAATTACTATTAGTCAAGATGAAATGAAAAAGTGACTTAACGTCGATGAAAACCATGATGGAGAATCAACAAACCGCCATGGCAGATAAAGTCGATGCTCTGGAAGAAAAATTGGATACTGTGGAAGAGCGCATCGCCAATATGGAAAATAAGTTGGAAGAAGAAGACAAGAAATTTACTTCATTTAAGGAAGAAATAATTAAGAACATGGAAATTAGATTGGCGACCGCGGAAAGCAGCTCTGTACAGTTTGGCGCTCCCACATCGGTTGTTCGACCGTCCATTAAACTTGCCACATTCGATGGGAAAACTTCGTGGCAGGTTTACAAAACTCAATTCATGATAGTGGCGGAAGCGAACGGATGGGACTGCTACCAAGGCCTGCCATCTTGCAGCATCCCTGAGAGGCGACGCAGCGGACATTCTTCAGACCCTTCCAGACAGCCAGCGCCTGGATTTCACCGCCCTCACATCTGCGTTGGAGCTTCGCTTCGGTGAAAAGTGCCAGAAAGATTTCAGCCGACTCCAGTTGAAGTCCCGTTTCCAGAAAACCGGGGAAACCCTGCAAGAGCTTGCGGCGGATGTCGAGAGACTGTCTCATCTTGCTTTTTGCGACTGTCCTGCGGATGTTCGAGACAACCTGGCACTCAACTACTACATCGACGGGGTTCGAGACCCGGAAATCCAGAAAGCTCTACGGATGGCGGATGTCAAAGACCTGAATTCTGCTGTTGTGTATGCGATGAAGTTGGAGGCCGCCCAGCAAGCAACCCGTGTGGGTCGCCATCCCATCCGAACTCTGGAAGCTGATGAGTCTGATTCCAGGTCGTCCCATCTCGCTGAACTTCAGAGACAACTCGGTGACTTGGCAAGACATCTGAACAGCATAACAGCCCAAAAGAAACAAGAGCAGAAGTGCTGGAAATGCGGTAGTGAAGGGCACCTGCGAAGGAGTTGTCCGGCTCGCCAAGCTACGCGAGGGAAGGAAATTACCACCACCAGAGCTCTGCAGATTTCCTCTTCTAGTAGCGGCAGTAATGGACTTTTCATTTACGCACATGTAAAAGGGAACCACTGCAGACTGATTGTCGACACTGGAGCCAATGTGATAATCGTTAGGACAGATGTGGCTAGTGAATTTGGATTGAAACTGTTGTGGACATCGCCACGCGTAAGTCTCCAGACTGTGACAGGTGACAAAATTGATATTGAGGGTAAAGTGGACTTGGAAATAGTGTTTGGAAATGCCACCTACCATCATACGGCATTCGTTGCTGTTATCACGGACTCCTTCATTCTCGGATTGGACTTTTTAAAGAAATACGACTTCACCCTTGACTTCAAGACTAATGAACTGCACTCGATGAGAGAAGACATAGCCATCTTCAACGTTGAAAATGATGTAAAATCCGCTCATCAAATAATAGCCCAAACAGATTTATCGATTCCCTCAAGGTCAGAATCATTAATACCTGGCTCCATTGAAGAAACCAATAGTTTTCGATTTGGACTCATTGAATACCCTAACCTAAGCAATAGCCTAAAAGGAGTGCTGGTAGCATCTACGCTTGTGGACCTTTCTAAGGATGTAATTCCTGTGAGAGTCGCCAACGTGAGTGAAAGGCCAAGGAATATCCGGAAAGGTGAAGTGTTAGCAACTTCTACTCCAGTAAACTGCATCATTAGAAGAATCAATTCCCCCGAGACTGTGTCTTCTGAGTCCTTGATATCGAAGTTAATTGGGAGTGCGCCATTATCGAAAGATCAAAGAACTGCTGCGGAACAATTGGTGGACGATTTCAAGCATCTGTTTTCATCTACATCGGAGGATGTTGGCCGTACGAATTTAACGCAGCATAGGATCTACACTGGAGAACACCCCCCTATTAAACAGCATCCAAGACGACTACCGTTCGCCAAGAAGGAAGAGGTTGAGACCCTCCTGAAAGAGATGCAGGAGAATGATGTCATCGAACCCTCGTCCAGTCCTTGGGCCTCTCCCATCGTCTTGGTCCGAAAGAAAGATGGCTCCACCAGATTTTGTATCGATTACCGGCGGCTGAATGAAATCACCAAGAAAGACAGTTACCCTCTTCCACGGATAGACGACACCTTGGAGACTCTTTCCGAACACAAGTGGTTTTCGACCCTGGACTTGAAGAGCGGCTACTGGCAGGTTGAGATACACCCTGATGACCGAGAGAAGACAGCGTTTACAACTGGACAAGACTTATGGCAGTTTAAAGTGATGCCCTTCGGCCTCTGCAATGCACCAGCTACGTTCGAGCGTCTTATGGAGACAGTGTTAAGAGGACTTTCCTACGAATCCTGTCTGGTCTACTTAGACGATATCATCATCGTGGGACGCAGTTTCGAAGAACATCTGGCAAATCTTAGGAAGGTGCTGCAAAAGCTTAAGGAAGCCAATCTGAAGTTAACCCTGTCCAAATGTAATTTGTTCCGCCGGGAAATGAACTACCTTGATCACATCATCTCTTCTGAAGGTGTACAAACCGATCCAGAAAAGGTATCTGCGGTCAGGAGTTGGAGTCGTCCCGAAAACATCCATCAGCTGCGAAGTTTCCTGGGGCTCTGCACGTACTACAGGAAGTTTGTAAAGGGTTTTTCCAACATTGCACGACCTTTGCAAAAGCTGACGGAGAGCAAGCAAAAGTTTGAATGGTCCAAGGAATGCGAAGATGCATTTCTACGACTGAAGGAGGCTTTAACATCAACGTCTATCCTCAGCCTGAAAAATCCTTCATCCTGGACACTGATGCGAGCAACGAGGGCATCGGAGCTGTTTTATCCCAAGAAATTGACGGAAATGAACATGTCATCGCTTACTGGAGCAAATGCTTATCAAAGTCGGAGCGAAATTACTGCGTCACCAGAAAGGAGTTACTGGCCATAGTGAAAGCTGTAGAACACTTCCATCATTACCTCTACGGCCGAAAATTTCTGCTTCGGACATGCCTTGTTAACTTGGCTTTTGAACTTCAAGAATCCAGAAGGCCAGATAGCCAGGTGGATACAGCGGCTCCAGGAATATGACATGGAGATCAAGCACCGAAAAGGGTTGTCTCACGGTAATGCAGACGCTTTATCAAGGAGACCCTGTCCTGAGAACTGCAATTATTGTTCCCGATTCGAGAAACAGTATGGAACGACTAGCCCTACTGCCTATCTGGTGACAGTGACTCCAACATCATCAGAACCTGATCCATGGAGTGATGACCAAGTTCGAAAAGATCAACTTAAAGACCCCGACATAAAACCAATTTTGGAGTTCATGGAAAGTGACAGTCGGCGGGCGCCCTAGCTGGCAGGACGTTTAAATCTTCAGTCCAGCAACAAAAAGATACTGGGCTTTATGGAACTCACTCCATTTACGGAACGGCGTACTGTACCGAAAATGGGAATCTGATGACGGCAAAACATCTAGGTGGCAGTTACTACTTCCTCGATCAATGATTTCAGATGTTCTGAAAGAAATACATAGTAGTGCGACTGGAGGACATTTTGGTGTCTTGAAAACCCTCAATAAAGTTCGGGAGCGCTTCTTCTGGAGCAAGGCGAAGGATGACGTGGAGAAGTGGTGCCATTCTTGTGACGCCTGTGCTGCTCGTAAAGGACCGAAGAAAAGAAGCAGAGGGAAGCTACATCTGTACAACGTTGGAGCTCCTTTCGAACGAATTGGGATCGACATCCTGGGTCCTCTACCAAGAACTGCTGATGGGAACAAATACATTCTTGTTTCCATCGACTACTTCACCAAATGGCCGGAAGCATATCCCATTCCAGATCAAGAAGCTACCACCGTAGCAGAGACTCTAGTCCAACATTGGATCTCGAGATATGGAACACTTTTGCAGATTCATTCCGATCAAGGGAGGAGTTTCATCTCTGCTGTGTTTAAGGGCCTATGTCAAATTTTCGGAATTGAGAAAACTAGGACAACGCCACTACACCCACAATCGGACGGCATGGTGGAGCGATTTAACCGCACAATCCTGAATAATCTCTCACTTATGGTCTCCAGAAATCATCAGGATTGGGACAAGAAGCTACCTTTGTTCCTGCTGGCCTACCGCAGTGCTGTCCACGAGACTACCGGATATGCCCCATCTCAGATGCTCTTCGGACGAGAGCTTCGGCTACCTTGTGATATCGTCTTCGGTCGTCCTCCGGATGCGCCTGCATCGCCTGAGGAGTACATCCAGGATCTCCAGGCCCGGTTGGAAGACGTTCATAACTTCGCACGAGAGCGAATCAACATCGCGGCGGAGAAGATGAAGACCCGATACGACACAAGGTCTACTGGACATGAATTCAACGAAGGCGACAAGGTTTGGTTATGGAATCCTATCCGACGGAAAGGTCTTTCACCCAAATTACAGTCGCATTGGGATGGACCCTACAAAGTCCTTAACCGACTGAATGACGTCGTAGTGAGGATCCAAAAATCACCTAATGCAAAACCTAGGGTTGTACATTATGATCGGTTAGCTCCATACTATGGCCATAGTTCATGAGTATTACGTAAACAACCATGGTTGATAACATAAAAGTTGTAGATAATTTTTTTGCTTTTAATGTTTAGTAATATTTCTTGTTATTATTGTGCTTCCTATGCACTATTGGTTATTATTTAGTGTGTGTTTTTGCAAACTTGTGATAGAAGTTTGGCACCCTTTCTGGGGATTGTACTGCCCGGGACGTGCAGTCCTTGGGAAGGGGGCAATGTTACAAATCCTGTAAATAGTAATTATTGTAGTAACGTAACCTGTAAATAGTTTCCCTTAATGAATATACAACCCCTATACATATGGCTAAAGTATACAACCCCCCTATTTTTTTTTTTTTTTTGTTCATTGATAAAATTTGATAACGGTCTACAATTTTCCCGAAGCGTTTGGAATATTTGAGATATTTCTTTCGATGTTTATAAAGGCGTCCCGCGTGATAAAAAAGTTCAGTTTCGATTGAGAATTTGTACTGAGAGTGTATTAGCTCTGTTTATTGCGAGGCATTTCGCTGTGTTGTTTTCGTATTTGGAAGTAAATACGTGTGTAAACGTTGAGTTTACGGTGTTGAGTGATATTGGTTTAATTGCTGATGATTAATTTAGCAGTTGTTGACGCTCTTTCCTGTACATAGTGTAAATAAATTTCCTGTATTTTTGTCAAGAACTGTGTCATACTTTCGAGAAAGTTGGAAGCCGCAGCGGATCCGTTACAATATATATATTTTTAATTTTTGGAAGATGTGTTGTTACTACATAAAGTCCTCCCAAAACTGGGGGGCATTGCCCCCCTCTGCCCCCCCTAAATCCGCCCATTGGGGGGAGTTGTCCATCCAGTTTCAGTATCTCAAAGTAGTCCCGTTTTTTACCCCCTAAACAGCAACAAATACGCTTGTATGACTTTCAAGCTGGGGAGGTCAGCGACACGACTATGGATGGTTGACATTGCACTAGGAAGAAGGAGTCCCCTTTCTAGCATCCTCCACTGAAGCTAGTGTGCGCAGAGAGCAGAGCAATGGTTCGTCATTGGAGTTCACTTTCCGACTTTCCGTATCACATAATTCTTTTAATCAAGCAAAATTCCTCAAGAATTTCTCAAAAGATAACTTATAATAAGTTAAATAAATGTGCTGAATTTTAAATGTTTAATTATCAAAGTAAAAGACGATTTCCCGACAGCATAGCATAGTTTAAGAAAAATAGATTGTCAGGGAACATTGTGTTGGTTCATTGTCCATTAATATCTACTCTACACACATGCTTCATTTGGTTGCAAAATTTATGACAGAACCGGTAATAGGCATGGATACAGGGGAACGGAGATGAGGGAAATGTCCCCCTCCTGAAGCATGAAAGGGTGCCTTCTAAAAGGAGCAATCAGGGCCCAGGGCGGCCACTAATGTTTACCCCCCCCTCCCCAAGCTTTTATAGATCTAAACAATGAAGACATATTTTATGTTATATTTTTAAAAAGCTATATTGATTAGATACTCTCGCAAGCATTTCAAACAACAAATTCTGTTTTCAACAATCGCGGATGCGTGGAGAGACTGTGGAAAATTACAACACCCCTGAGAGTCAAACATATATGAATGACAAACTAAAATTTTGTAATTTTCCCTCTTTACAGCATTTTTTTCGAATTAAAATCACGGATGAACTGCCCCGGGTAGTAAATTTAAACGTAGCTCCAAAACAAAGATCCAAAAGGATACCATGACCTCTTTGACGAGACTAAGGCTTAAAATGGCGTTTTTAGGACTTTAATTTCGGAAAATTTTGCTGTTTGAACCATCGATCTTAAGGATCCAATTAAATCTCTGATTCACCCCTTCCAACTTAACTTAATCAAACATAGCCTGAAAATGTTGACTTTAAAATCCGAAATGTGTTTTCAGAGGACAGCACTTCTTAATGTCATCAAAAATTGCTTAAGGACATTTTTCATATTTCTTTTTCGAAATTTTTTCGATGGGGGGCCCTGAAATCCATTCTCAAACATTACTACCAAAGATAGCCTCAATTAGCGTCTTTAGATAGGCCCCTAATCCCACCCCCTCAGTTTGAAATTGACTTCAGTTTCAAAAAACAGTTCGTGAGGGCACATTGAACTCCCGCCCGCTCTTTGTCCCATCGTTATCAAACAATGCCTTAAATACGATTTTGGGACTTCAATTTCTAAAAAACTCTAGAGGAGAACTGCCTGGCTTATGTAACTTTTCACAGCGCTAGGGCATATACCCATCAATCGTCGAAGTGAGGTGGACAAAAGTCTATAGTTGTGTTTTTCAGGTATTAATATCGAAAATATCCGAAAGATCCGCCTAAGCTTCTCAGTTTTGTTAACGTCACCAATGATAGCATAAAATTGCGCTTTTAGAAATATCCGCTTGTGAGCTCCCAGAACCCTTCCTTCCCAAAAATAGCCTAAAATGGATTTTAGTTCCGAAAAATATTTTGGTTCGGAATATTTTCACGTTTTTCCTAGCTTCGAATTGATTTCAATTTTGAAAGAATTTTAGAAGAGAACTCCAGCATTACTTTTCCCCTGAAGTCTCGAAAAAGTTCCTAAAATAGCGATATTTGACGTCAATTTCGAAAATTTCTCCGTGCACCTAAAATATACATGACTCTTTTTTCCTTGCAACCAAACACAACCAAAGATTACTAAAACTATTTTTCGTACGCCAATGTCGATAATTTTCTAGGAGCAATCCCCCCTTCTCTGTCCTTTCTCTGATGTCACTGAAGACAGACTATAAAATGCGTTTTTACGACTAGTAAATTTGGTATCTATTACTTTCTTCAAAGATATAAATTGTACCTAAGGAGTTTCTTACTGCAGTAGACCCTCGTTATACGCGGGTTTATTTTACGCGGTTTCGATTATACACGGTTTAAGATTTGACTCCTTTATTTTATTTTACGCGGTTGAGTTTCGGTTTTACGCGGATGCGGCAAGGCAAACAGATAAAATTTTCCCCTCTTCCAAAATCCAAACTCCTAAATATTTAAGATTACACGTAATAAACTGTATTTTGGCGTGCTAATAATCGAGCTTGGGCCACTGGAGACATTTTATGCGATTGGTTCCAGAGCTCTTTCCAGAAGTAAAGTTATTAAACTCACACAGTTCAGAACTCACTGGAAGAAGAGCTTTTAGGAGTGACAAAGGAGGTCAAAAAACTAACTAGGATACCGACATCGATGACACACAACCAAAAACGTTCACATTGAAAATTTTGAGCCATTCTTAGACAATAGAAATGATCAGTCTGATTTGTTAGTGAAGGAAAAATTCTATCATGGAAATTTCGCAAGTGGTCATGGGGTGCGTTAATGCTCCACAAAGAATTACAGAGAAGAGTTCTTAATGACTGCCAAAAGACTATCATAGCCAGCTCCTCTTTATAAACAGAAAACGAAATTAATATATGTTTTCTTTATGCACGTTGTGCAAAGAAGCCGATATAAGTACAAGTGGCGTACCGAGACAGATGGGGGCCTGGGGCGCTACTCGAAATGGGGGCCTACCTGGTATTAAAACTTAAGTTTCTCAAACTATGTGTACGTATCATATATTACAGTAATTACTTTAAGTGTTACATTTTTACATATTTCAGGTAGTGTTGGTTTGATTTCGGACACTATTGTAAATACCACAGTAAAACACATGGTTTTAAGTAAAATCAAGTAAATACTATATTTTTAATAAAATTGTGCTTTGTCAGAAAATATCAAAAACAGAAAAAAGTCCTAAAATTATATAGTATCTTAAAAATTTTTTACATCTGAACATCCAAGTACAGTGAACAGAAACGTTTAGGCATTCCAGATTTAATTAATTTTAGGATAAAAATTGGCTTTTACAGAAAAAAAAAACCCTTTACTATTCCTTTGAGTAAAACACACCAGGGAACTTTTTACCTGATACCATCACCTAATCTCAGAGAAAAATATTTTTAAAACGCTAACCTAAATAAGGATGAAATTCACACGTTCACAGTCTAAATAAAACTTTTCTGTTAGGTCTCACTCACCAAAAAAAAAAAAAAAAAAAAAAAAAAAAAAAAACGCTCTTTATGTTCTTCAGATAAAAAAACTCTGGTATGACCCTATACTTGCCTGGCGCGTTTGATTGAAGTGGAGAAAACGCTCCGCGCGGCTTTGCTGGTAGAATTAAAAATATTTAATGTTCGACAGAAATTAAGACAAAAAAATTTTGCGTATGCGTGGGTTTAACTAACTAATCCGATTTCTAAAGCGAAGAGCGTAATTTCCCCCCGATTATCGGACAAAGGGCTAGGCATAGGCGGATTTAGGACTAAGTTCCTGGGGGGGGGGGGGGGGCAGGATCTTTTTTGAGCAACATTTTTAATTGCCCCCCCCCCCCATGTTTTGGTTTGTTTTCCTGTGATGAATAAGGCCATGCTTTACCTTTTTTTGTGTGTGTCGTTTTCATTAATGTGTGTTTTCATGCTGTCCTTTTTGAATTGACCTTAAGAGGGGTGACTGGTATCAAGAGTGACGCAGGGCTCTCTTTTAAGTTGGATATAGAATGTCTCCAATTTTAGGGGGTCCGGGGGTTTCTTCCCCGGAGGATATTTTGTAAAATGGATATAAAAATCTGCATTTTGAAGCCTTATAAGAGCTAATTGGATGGAACAAAATCTCAGGAAAATATAGACAAATTTTTTTAAAAAAAGTTTTATGATTTAAATGTGCTTTGTGATGTAAGTTAATACTTTAAAAGAAATGGTGTACATATTTAGAAAATAAGTAACATGAGAGTAACATACTACTTATTTGAACAATTCATAATTTATACACTTGATAAGAAATAAAATTGAAGCACACTTTGCTTAGGAGTTTCAAAGACTTGTCTAACTATTTTCAAGGTTTGGTTGTTTAGATTGGGTGTTTTGGCACAAGAGCCCTAGTAGGTTATACTGCGCCAATTCTTTTCAAGGATTTTAGAACATTTAATAATTTAAGGCAACTCATTTGCACTTTCCAGTCTCTGAAATTGAGTACTAGGTTATACAGTTGTACGGTCTTGTTCAAACTTTGTAAAAAAAACAGCTATTTTAAGTCTAAAAGAAAAAATAAACTATAGAATTCTCATTACAATAACCTTTTTTTAAATTATAAGCAGTACAGAAAACGAAAAGGAATGGAGGTAGTGTATCATACTTTTTTTTTTGGGGCTAAACAGATTAACAATATGCAGTAGAAGCAAGATAAAAGCAATCAATAGAAAATAATTTCCAAAATACTGCATTCGGGATTAAATAAATAGCAAGATATGAAACATGTGAGTCAGAAAAATTTATTTCAAGCAATATGTTA
Organism: Uloborus diversus; assembly: GCF_026930045.1. NCBI lineage: Eukaryota > Metazoa > Arthropoda > Arachnida > Araneae > Uloboridae > Uloborus > Uloborus diversus. The sequence continues at coordinate 132,700,030 of NC_072739.1, read as the reverse complement.
CAAACATAAGAACCATGATTTTTACCTTTTTGATGCAGGATGTAGCAAGGAGCTGAATTTGACATATTTTGGCATTCCTTCCCCTACCATTTGTTAGAAATTTTAAAGTTTAAGGTTTGTAGCCACACGTTTCCAAATATTCAAAGCTTTCAAGCTCTTGAAAATGAAATTAGTCTTTTCAAGCACTTTCCATTTTTTAAGGAGCGAATGATGCATTTTTTGCGAGTTACCGGCCCACTTCAAAGTAGTGACCCTAAGCTATAGCTTGTTTATCTTATAGGCAAATCTTTCCCTGTATGTAATTCACTCTTGCCTGCAGATTTTTGTAATTTTTACGAAAATTCGTCAGTTTTTACAGCTAAAGGGTTTTTACAGTTTTACCAATCTGAACGTGTGAATTCAGAAGGTTCTTCAAAATCTTTTGTCTGTAACAACACAAAATATCTAGTTTTTGAAATCACGCAAATTGAAAATAAACATTCTGAAAAGAAAGAAAACAAATTATAAAGAGTAGATCGTTCTGTTAGCGCAAATGGGGGAGGAGGGTTTCCTTTGTTTTAGGTTCTAATTTGTAAAAATAATCATCAATTATTATAAGTGTTGCAGCTGAATGCATAGCTCGTTTAGCCTATAGTTCCATTTATATACTTGCCCAAATGATTTTCAGTCCAATTGTGAATTAAGACATATTTTCAGCACCCCAGTGACAGCTGTACTGTTTGTATTTAATGTTCTTTTTTATATTTTTATTTCTCCCATCAGAAAAGGACATTCGCGAACCTCTTTATTTTCATTGACTATTAAATTTTTTTTTTTTTGTCTTAAGGTTTTGGAAGATGTAATGTTACTATATGAAGTCCTCCCAAAACTGTCGAGCATTGCCCTCTATGCCCCCCCCCCTATAAATCCACCCATGCCCTTCTGAACTATTCAACAAAGAAAAAAAAGTAATATTTTTTAAAAAATTTTTTGGAAGATATGTTGTTACTACATAAAGTCCTCCCAAACTGGGGATGCATTGCCCCTCTTTGCCCCCCCCATAAATCCGCCCATGGGGCTAGGAACTATTTCTTTTGCTTGGCCGCAGCTCATTTCTCCCTAGTCAAGTAAGCTTGCAATCGAGTATAGAATGGATGGGAGGAGGTATTATTAAGTCAAGGTCAAAAGTCCCGAAGGATTGACCAATTAAACAGTTTTACGCTGTCGAAAGGGGCATAGAAAAAGGAAGTCCCCTTTGCTTGAGTCAGAAGGGGCCCGATAAAAAGAAAAATTTATCTGACTGATTTTTCCAACACCACAAAGGATAGACAACTTCTCATTTAGGAATGGATTTTCTTGGTTATATGTTTGAATTTGGTTTCAAAAATAGTGCATGAATTAAGGCTAGACCATCGTAGTCTTAATACACAAAACAAAACATAAAACAGATATTTTAGCTGTATACTGTAATGATCAAAAATTATAAACGTGCATCTGTTATGCATTAGTTTTTTTTATATAAATTGTTCGAAAAAAAAAATGCATAAAACTTTGCTGAAAGCACTTAACAAAATAAAAGCAAATGCTTTTTATAGGTTTAGTTAATTTAAAAATTTGGGGCCCCCATTAAATTCGTGGCCCAAGTGCTCATGTGCCTTTGTACACTAGGACGGGTCACTATGAAAAAAAGTCATATTTAACAAAATTTATGATATATACTCGCATATATAGGTAACTGATTAATATTTGTAATCATGATGTATATGACAGATCTACTGGAAAAAATAAGATACAATTTCGGGGCTTATGACAAAGCGGGGCCTGTGGGACATAATTTGCCCTCTCTTTGTTTAGGGAAGAGTCACTGAGAAAATATTCATTCTACATGAAAAGTCAACTTTTTATTTATCTAAACCATGACATAAGGCACGTCTGGCGAAAAAGAAAACGAATTAAAATTTTGGGGCCTATGTCAAAGCGGGGCCTGGGTATCATAAACCCTCCATTGATCCCGAAGAGGTATTGATTGTATCCCTGAACAAATATTTGGTCTTTAAAAAAATTATGATTTATTAAGCCAACTTGTTTAAGCATTCAAACCAAGATATGCGACAATATTGGTGAAAACCAAAAATTGAGATTTGGGGGCCTATGTCAAAGCGGGGCCTGGAGCGGACCGCCCCCTCCGCCCCCCCCCCTTCGGTACGCCACTGATAAGTACACATTAAACTTATTACACAAATAGTCATCACTAGAATGAAGTATTTTGTCATCTACGCTACCAAACCCCTATTTTAACGCTAGTATTAGGTCTCAGTTTAAGCGGTTTCGATTTACACGGCATTTTCGTGGAACGTAGCTCCCGCGTAAAACGAGGGTCTACTGTATAAAACTTTTCTTCCTTTTTATAACTATATATATATATATATATATATATATATATATATATATATATATATATATATATATATATATATATATATTTATATTTTTAAAAATATATATATATATATATTTTTTTTTTTTTTTTTAATTTAGAACTTGATATAGAAATTTGAAGAAATATTTATATGGACGTCAAAGATTAGTCAAAATGTGCAAATTACTCTTGAGGGGCGGCACATTAGGTCTTTGCACACGGGCGGCCGACACCCTAGGATCGGCCCTGAGGGTAGGTTCGGAAACTCGCCGCGGTCGCACCACAAGCGTTCGGAAACGCAATCAGCTTATTTCTGGTGCCACCGACCAGCGTTCGGAAATGCTTGCGGTTGCTCTTCATAGACTCGCTGAAACCACTATGATAATAAACTACGTTTTCATATAGGGACTCTAGTCACTACGAGCGTTCGGAAACACAGCTGTTCTACCGGATAACCAGAAAAATGCCAGTGATGTCATTAGCGCAACCTGACCGACCGCGCGGTGCGACTAGAGTCCCTATATGAAAACGTAGTTTTCAGAGTTGCGACAACAGCTACGCTCGGAAAGCGCAACCGGTTACAGGGGGAAGATAGGGTTGCCGCCGAGCTGCAAGATTGGCTCCTTGTTCGCTTTCGAGTTTCGTTACAAAAAATAGTCACAAGCGAGAGCGGGAAGAGCGGCTGAAACGGGTTCTGAAGGATGTAAAAGCACGCGGATTCGAAAATGCATGCAGTCAATAAATGAAAAGCTCGTTTTTGATTCAAACATTAAAAAAAGACAAAATGGCCCTGTGTTAGCAGAATTTAGAGCAGATTTTTTTTTCTTAAACCTTATTATCTTTAATACGATCAATTTTAAATTAATCAAAAGATTCCGAGACAACGAAAATTATATTATAATTTTAATTGATTCAAAATGAATGAAAGAATAAAGACTGACTAAGAAAATGAAAATAAGTAAATAAGCAACAAATAACGAACATAAAAAATTGCTTGTTTTTGCTACATTAAATTAAGCTTTATAAAGATTTTTGAACATAGAAATATTTCTTATATTGATATCAAAAGCATTACTTATTTATTTTTTTTTCTATAAAAGGAAAAATATACACTTTTCTGATTTAAATGGAACAAAGTTTAGCATTAGCTTAAAAATTCCGAAAGGAAATATATGCCTGGGATGAACACCTACGCGGAAGGGGGGGGGGGGGGGTGTGCTGTTAGGGGTGTGGCACCCATGTATATGCAAAGGAAAGTTTGAAAGAGAATACAAGAAATATGTAGAAGCTTAAAACAAGGTATCCTATCCAAGCCAGGATCTATACATTTTTTGGCCTCCCTGCAACAAAATCTGAATAGCTCCTCCCCAGAGGCCATCAGTGTATATTTGTAACATTAAATAAGTCTTAGTGCTAGGTTTTTTCAATTTTTTTCTTTAATTTCAGAGGCCGTTGGACTCTTTAAGACGTGGGGCACCCCACACTGCAGGGATCCTATCTCGCCCCAACCCACTCCAAAAAAAAAAAAAAGATTAAGAACCTCTGAATATTTTAATGGTTTAGTGGGCACACCTAGTTAATAAATTAATTTGTATAAAGTTGAAAACTGAAATTATATTAATCAGAGGTCATTTTTATTTGAAACTAGATGCAGATAGAAATATTCAGAAATAAATTCGGAAGTTAAGGAGGGGGGGGGGGTGTATTTTGACACATTATATTTTTTCAACATTCTTATATGCATAAGAAACAAATGTCTCCATTATTTTATATTTATTTCTTGAAAGTACACTATCTATTATTTAAAATTTTCAACAACATTTTTATACCAAAACAATACTAGAATGAAAGGTAGTTAGATAGTAGACATTTTTTTAATGAAACAAAATTAAAACAATTCAGAGCACCAAAAAAGGACTTGTACTTATTTTGAATTTTTATGACAAAGCAAAAACTAAAAATTGAAAACAATTTAGCATGAGGAAAACTCATTTATTTCATGCTAAGTTTTCAGATCAATAGCATGATCTTATTGTTTTAATCTTGTTGTTGTTGTAAACAACATAGATCTCTGTTGTTCAATTTACTTTTTGGTGTTATTGTATCTATAAACTTTATTTAAAACACAAAATTTTCAGCATTTTCATCCGAAAAAGAAAACATTAGTTTAATTAAAAACTTCAGTCACTAATGGGCTAATCTTCAAAAAGTGCAACTTTGCTGTCACATGTCTTTCACAGTTAAAACTAAGGAATAATTTATTATTTTTTAATTTCAGCAAAAATATATCCATTTAAATCTGCCGACAGTTTTTTTTTTTTTTTTTTTGTAATAATATTTATTTATTTATTTATTTATTTTTTTTGGTTCGCAGCATGTGAATTCTCACCTCCATGTGTTAGAATTTAATTGATTCAAAATAAATAAAGAGATATAAAAGGTAAGAAAATGAAAATAAATAAATGAACGACCGATAATACACATTAGAAATTGCTTGTTTTTGTTTCGGAAAGGCAAATGTTGTAAAGAGTTTTAAATCTAAAAATATTTCCTGTAACCATCTAAAAAGCAATATCACTAATTAAAATGGTTTGCTATTAAAAAAAATGCTAATTAAAATTGCATGTTTAAGTTTATGCTGTACAATTTTCTGATTTAAATGTGATTAAGTTAAACATTAAATTAAAAATTTGAAAGATAAATATGCAAAGGAAAATTTGAAAGTTCAATACTAGAAATAGGTAGATGGTCAAAACGAGGTAACCCCTCCCCCCCCCCCCAAAAAAAGAAAGAAAGAATACCAAGAACCTCTAAATATTTTAGTGGTTCAGTAGGCACTCTTGGTTAAAATATTAATTTGAATAAAGTTGAAAACTATTACTTCAATTTGATGTAGATAGAAATATTCAGAAATAAATTGAGGAGTTGGGGGCGGGGGGGGGGGGGTGTAATTTGAAACATTACTTATTTTCAACTCATATGAATAAGAAACAAATGTATCTATTGTTATTTATTTATTTCTCTGCATCACATCATGCATCTATTACTTACATTTTGAACAATATTTTCAAATCAAAACAATATTTTAAAGAAAAGAAAGTAGACACTTTCTTAACCCTTCAAGCGGCCGTGACGTAAAATTCCTTCACCCAGCGATGTATTGAAGAGCGGCCGTGTCGAAAAATTTCGCCATGAATACTCTTCCATAGAATTTTACGCCGCAGCTGTTCTCGAAGCAGAATATTCAAGGCCAAATTTTTCGACACGGCCGCTCTTCAATACATTGCTGGGTGAAGGAATTTTACGTCACGGCCGCTTGAAGGGTTAATGAAACAAAGAAAAAAATATTCCCAGCACCAGTAGAGGACTTGTACTTATTTTCAATGTTCGTGGAAAAGCAATGTTTACATTTAATTTTGACAGAGATTTTAAATACAACTTAGCATGAAGAAAACTCATTCATTCCATACTAACAGTTCAGGTCATTACCACATAAAGATTACAACAAAAGTCTCTAATGTTCAATTTATTTTTTGGTGTTGTTACATCTGTAAACTTTATTTCAAACATAGAATTTCTAACATTTTTACACAAAAAAAAAGAGAGAGAGAGAGAGAAAACAAAGACATTTTTCTCAATGAGGCAATTAAAATCAAATTCAGGGTACCAAAACAGAATTTGTAGTTTTTATAGATTTCGGGGCAAACTATTACTGCCAATAACTGCTTAAGTAACAAAATAAGCAAAGATTAATCTTTGTGTTTTCTGAAATGCAACGTAACTTTAAAATATTCACATGTTCAAAATGTGGTTATTACTATCAAATTTTTAAAAATTCTTTACTCCAAAGTATCATTTCCTAAAACTAATAACTATAGACAAAACACAAGTTTAATCAAAAATTTCAGTCACTTATAAGCATAAAGAAAATAAATTTTGTTATAGGCTTTACTCTCATCTACTCAATTAGGGAGTTTCAATTAGACAGGGCAAAATATACTGATGCTTGTAATTTATTTTCCTTTATACTATTTGTGAAGTGAATGTTTGTGGGGAAAAAAAAAAAAAACCTTGATTGAAATAAATTGAATTTTTTGTTCAGATTTTTTCATATAGAATGCAATTCCATTCATTACCCTGTATCATGATGGATGAACATGTCCTATATTCCAACATCCTGAAAAATGCTTCCAGAATTTAGTCAGAAACAGAGAAGGTGTATTGACAGTCGGAAGTGGACTAAGATAACAGTTGCTACCTATCCTTTCCAAAATTGGAGTTATTTGCAGTTATTCAAATCCTGTCCTGTAGTTTAAGTGGGGAGAAAAATCTCTTCTTGAGAGGGGGGGAGGATTTCTTGGATAACTACACAAAGAGAATAAGCATCAATGAACTGTTCATTTAATGCTGAAATAAACAAACCTAAATATATCTTTCATAATTTTATTTATACCTAAATTTTTTAGCCTTGCATTGAATACCGAAAAATTTATTAAAAATCCAAATTGAAAACAATATTTTTACATGACAAACAAGCATAAACCTTAAAGCATTTGTTTTACAAAACAAATTCAAAACTCTAAATTTAGAGAATAAAAACAGAATTCCAGCTATTTCTCAATTTCTGTTGTAAAATTGTTTGTTTTACCTCTTTACATTTCAATATTATTATGCAAATGAATGTTAATAAATATAATAAGCGTGACAAATCAGAAATACAGCACTGTTTGTATGAAGAAGATCAAAATTTCATTTAATTACACTATTTAGCATTTAAAAACAAAATTTTTGTTGGTTTGTATGTCATTGTTGAAATCCAAAGACCATTTCGGCAACAAATTTCCTGAAGTCATCAGCATAATAAGAAGCATAACAAACATGAATGGCATATTATGTATGGAAGTTTAATTATTTTTTTAAACAGCTTCATTAGTTTTGATAAAGCTGTCAAGCTAAGAAAACTTGGAAAATGATTTCTGGACATCCTTGTAAACTAAATATTGGAGATCATTCTATTATACAATTCTTTAAGCGAACAGTACAATACTATCATGAGTTTTCTAGAACATCTGCATCAGGGATATAATTCAGCTAGTAGTTGAGCTTTCTTCAAGTTGCAGAATATCTGGAAGAAACTTAAAAAACATTAAGGGCAAATAAATTTAAAAGCAGAAGTAAAACTCTTCAAATGTGCTAAATCATCACTACGCCTGAACACAATTGGCAGGAATGTTTTTTTAAACTAGTTCATAAAATTATAAATGGAAAATAAATAAACATACTTCAATTGAAATAGAGCTGTATTTCAACTACTTTGCATTAAGTGTGTTGTAAAATTTAATTTCAAATAACAGGGTGTGTTTTAAAAACACTTGAAAAAGTAAAACACATATTACAGGGGAATATTTTACATAATTCATCAATCTCTTTTGACTAGCATAGATTGTTTTTCATTTAATTATGTACATAAAATTATGTACATATTTGTTACTGTGCATCATCTTTGCTCTTAAGAAGAGAAATAATCAGTTTATGATGACTAAAATAATTAATGAACGTTTGATTCTAAATTTTTTAGGAACCGTGAGAAAGCTTGCTTGTTTTTTCTGCACCTCACTTAGGAATATTCACAACAAAATTGTAGGGGAAGGTGGAGCACGTTGGACAGTGGGGCATGTTGTACGGGTTCCAATTATTTGAATAATATTAATATTTTTTGACCAACAAATAGCTCCTATGGTCCGACAAATCCTATAATGAAATCACATGGTACAGTTATATTGAACAAATTTTATTTCAGAAAGTGTTGTTTCAGCAGTCCTGAGTACTTTTCAGAAAACTATGAATTAATTTTTTTAACGGTTTCAGTCAAGATTGCGGGGAACAAAAATTGAACTCCTGTCTTAAACTTTTACGTGAATGCCACTACCTCATCAAAGCGCTTACTTGTGATTGTGATTGAAAAAATGTGAATGCATACTAAAGAAATTAATTATAAACTGTTTTTGTTTGTTTTTAATATATAAATTTAAGTGAAGTAAAAATATAGAGAATGCAATATACTGATGCTTGAATTTAAATTCTTTAAAATAAGGCCACATTTTTTAGTAAATTCATTTATCTATACCTGATATTTCAGCTGGCCCCAATGAATCAGTTTTGAAAGCCACTACTGTTTTAGAGCATTTGAATTCCCCTTTATTTCAATGTTCTATTTTCTGACAAAAGTATTGATTTTCTAAAGATTTCAACAAATTAAGATAAGCTCTGATAAATTGAATATTTATTTATTTATATATTTATTTTTATGAGTGGTTGAAATGAACTCGGATGCAATTGAATTACTTTTTGAGTGGGTGAAGCAAAATCATGAACATGTAATAAATGAATATAAATAATGAAAGAAAAATTACTTTTAAAGTTGATGCATTATAATAATAATATAAGAAAATAAATAACTCTGATTTAAGGAAGCAGTTACTAAACACTTTATTTTGCATTGGTTGAAAACATCGGATAAATATCAAAATATCCAATATACAGTCGACTCCTGCTACAAAGCATGAATTCCTCGCCCGCAACATGAAAATTTTGCGGGAAGGAACAGTGGTGAGTAAGTTGTTTTTGTGAAAGGACCTTCATCCCTTTAGAATCACTGAGAGCAGAAGTACCCACACTGTACTAGTCTTTTATCGCTTATATAAATAACTACTTCTCATTTTCCATTATTTTTTTTTTCATTCTAAATGCGAAAGTTAACGAAATATAACGACACCTAGGAGCGCTGCTTTATCTAAAGTTGGTGAAGATAGAAAGAAAAAGAGAACGTTTCTGACAATTAAAGAAAAGGTAAAGCTTCTTGAAAAGCTGAAGCTGAACCAAAAAATGCTTCGAAGGGTAGCACAACGATTAGGTATGACGGTATGAGTGAATCTTCTATACATACAATTAAAAGTCAAGAAAAGGAAATCCATAAAAGTTCACCGAGTAATAGTATCCAAGCAAAATGCAAAAATTGTGAAAATGGAAGCTGTTTTTTATTGTAAATTAAAGAAACCAGGAAGAGGGGTAATGCCATAGATGGAAACTTTATAAAAGAACCAATGAAGCAACTGTATTTAAAAATATATTAGAATAACTACAGCATAAATCATCATTTTCACTTTTTATTAAGTTACAAATATCATTACTGAATCAACTGTACGATACAACTATAGGGCATTTGTTCTCCTTACTACATGCCGTACGTACAGTACTGGTTTATTTTATGTCTTTCTTTCCCATTGATCATTGTTTTTGTGCATCATAGCAGTATTTTATGTTGAATAAAACGTCTTTTTTTTTTAAATACAAATAAAAATTCAGTTCTTTATGTAAGAAACAGTAAGGTATGGTTAAGAAAAGGTTTTTAACTGTTTAAGGTTGTGTTTACACGTGTCTAAAATGATTGGTTATGTCTATAAAAGTTTTTACACATACCTTTTTCCACAACACGGAATTTCGACTTACGTGAGGGGTCTTGGAAAGCATCCCTCGTGTAAATCAGGACTTGACTGTGTATATCAAAATATCGGCTATTTTCGAACCCTGATCTTTACAGATAATCTCAAAACCCCACGATGACAGCCTTTATTTTAAAATGCAATCCCACACTAGTTAAAATTTAACTCCACATTAATCAAGATAGGATTATTTAAAAATCATTTTCCCACCAAATATCGAAATTTTTACGAACTTGATGTGGGGTGAGAGCTTCATGTACTTTATTTTTCTGCTGATCTAGAAGAGTAGAATTCTTCTAAAGTTTGATTCCAAGAAACAGGTTGTGTCAAATGACGCAGGATAGACGTGAAACATTTTAACTATTCATCAAACACTTTTGAACAGATTGTGTTTCTTATTCATATTTTTACATAAAATTATATACATGTGTCCACTGATAATGATCATCTTCTTCCTTCTTAAGAAGAGAAATGATCTGTTTACGATAACTAAAGTAAGTAATTACAAATGTACATATTGATCTCCGCGCTGCCTGAACGCAGTATATGCAACCATACAAAATGAGAAAGGAAGCGAGAAGAGTGTAATGTCTCACTTCTCTCCAATACCTGAAGGCAAGCAAGCCACTGCTTTCCTTCTAACCGACATTGCTTATCCCCCTCACTTTTCGTCACACAAAAAGGTTGGATCATAATTTCAAAGCCCTTGCATAAAAAGTTTCACTTAAAAAATCTTTGATTCAGCATTTTATCATAAAAGTATTGATATTTCAACACGCAAAACTTTAAATGTACCTAATTTCTGACAAACAAGAGCTGTGGCTGGGAGGACTTTTACAATCTCAAAAACCCATGATAACGGTGCTGATCTCAAAGGTAATTCAACACTTGTTAAAACTTAATTATGTATTAATCATGGCCATAATTATTTAAAAATCATTTTCTCAATAAAAATAGAAGTTTTTACTAACCTGAAACGGGATGATAGCATGCACTTTATTCTTCAGATGATAAAGAAAGAGTAGCATGGAAAGGAAATAACTAAGCAACCTAAAAATTAGTAAACCCTAATTAGAGCATAATAAAAAGTACCAACACACTACTTGAAACGAACTTAGAACATCTCAGTTTTCTGTTTATGATGGAACACACAGCGAGTGACATGCTTGTTCATTAGCTTGAAGGAATATTAAAAACGATACATAAGTCAATTTTTGTCAATGATCAGGAAAAATAAAAACCCTAACATTAAAACATAAGTTAAAATGGGTTTTAATATCAAGTCATATTCATTTAAAATAAAAATTACCGCAGCACACAGCATTTATACTACTACAAATCACAAGTTATAATCTCTTCACAACACAAGTGTATGTTTTGTTTACTCCCACTCGTCGCCAAGCACGAAATTGATCGCGCCAAACCGAATACAGAGATCTATCGTTAAAAGAAATTAATTTACACAATTTAAACTTTTGCCTTGTCTTAAAGTGCTGTTTTTCAATAACGTTGTGATTGGAATCATCGATTTAACAGAAAAAATAACTATAAAAGACCCAAATAAAGTGTCAGGATGGAATTTTAGCACACCGGAACACATGTTCTTGATATAATTACGCATTAGTTAAAGAAATAGGAATGGACTCACTCAAATAAAGCTACACACGTATAATTTGAACATTGTAGAACAGTAATATGAGCATTAAAATCTTGGACTCACTTTTAATTTTTCAGATTCCGGGTTTTTCCACAGCACTGTCATACGCTCCATGTTAATCCTACGGGAGAAGAAGAAATCTTGCCCCAGGCGGTCTTCGACCAATAGGAAAATGATGCCGCGTTGTCGCAACTCTGAAAACTACGTTTTCATACAGGGACTCTAGGTGCGACTAGAGTCGTCACTTTTGTATTTGTAATTGATGTAATCAATGTGAGACTGAACCTCCATGTTGATTTAAACTTCTCGTATATTTATAAAAAGATTGGCAACGATGCGCTTCATCAGATTTTATTAAATATACAGTTTGGCAACAATTTTTTTGGTGGTGTGAAAATGTTAAATATGGATGAGAGTCAGATGCAAGGTAGTTTTGTGTTATTTACCTTTATTTGTAATTTTTGTTGTCAAATTTTTGGAATTAAAAATCACGTATGCTTTGCCCTCTAAGGTTGTGATGGATTTCTCAGTCTCTCAAGCTGCTAATACTGTCAATGTTATGTGACTAACGTAATACGTTTTGGCAGAAAGGTTTGGAATATGTTGGGAAGTGTTTGTTTGTGTTAAGCTATATTCTGTTTTCTTGACACATGGTGCTAAAAAAATGTTTATAAAACGTTTAAAGTAATTGTACAGTTGGTATAAAATTAACAAAAATATCAATGCACACCTCTTTTTGACGTTTCGTCTTAAAATAAGTTGATATAGTAGATAACATTTCGGATTGTACCAAAATTCAAATACAATAACCGTAAGGAATGCAATATCGAATGCGACTAATTTTCGTCGCTTGTTTTACCTTAAAAAAGTTATTATTGCTTTAAACTCTACAATTTCAATAATTATGAAGAATGCAGACATGTATTTCTTATGAGACGTTTGCAAGTTAAATGCAAAATTCTGTAAAAATCCTTTATTTTGGATTGATTTTGATTAAATTTGCTTGTGTCTAGCAATAAATGAACTAAAGGCAGTACGATCGTCCTTTGACTTTCACAAACATTAGAAAGAGGAAAAAAGTAACTTTCGAGAGTAAATATGTCGAAAATTTTCCTCCAACATTTTTTTTTCTTCTGAACTTTCACTAATTACAAATTTTATTCTGAAAATCTCAACTTTCAAAAACAAAAAAGCCTTAAGTTTTTGCAGTTTAATCAATATTTTCTTTTAGTATGTATTTTTAGTACTATGGATTTTTTTTATTTATATTTGACCATGTGGATATTTTGTACATTGTTTTGAATCAAAGTAGTTACTTGAGTGTTTCCAATGGGATGTTTTCTGCAAGCTACAAAATTTTGCTACAGTGAAACCTCCGAATAGAGGACAGTCAAAGGACTAGAAGTTTTGTCCGTTATTGGGAGGTGTCCGCTATTAGGAGGAACTAATTAATTTACCTTTTTCAAAATAGACTGTTGTTCCCTTTGTAGAACACAATCAAAACAATTGCGAAAGGTTTACTACATTTTACGTCAAGTGTAATTAATCTGTTTTTTCTTAATAAAGGTATACTGACAGCACACACTTGTCTTGAAAAGCATTTAATCAATTAAAGTAATCATTTACCTTAGCAAGTCCTTCAGTGTCCCCTTTGCTCAGGAAAAAGTTTTTACTGTATGTCAGTGCTTCCGAAAATTCTCTACTTTTTATGGTTAATTTATTTATTTTATTTCGAGTATCACTATTGCATGATTGACAGTTGGCAATATGACCTTGAATATGGGCAAATCTTTTTCATGTCTAAAAATTAAACAACCCAACGAAACCACTGCACCATACAGCCGACTACTACCGGCGCCGGTACGCTCAATTGCATCTCCCGAGAGCCCCAGTTAGAAAAAGCACCAAGTTTCCTCTTTTTTATCTTAACTTTTGAATAGTTATTGTGTACGAAATTCATTGAAATCTGAAGAAAAACGTACGTTAATTGTTAGACTGACATCAATTTTCACTTATCTGCTTTATTACTCTCAAAACTAGCCGTAACAAAATTATGACTTTTTTTTTCTTTTTCATTTTTTGCTGCTCGCAAAAAGTACCATGTCTTTTAGTTCTTTTTTTTTCTGCCCCCAACTTTTAAGCCCCAATCGCTGCCTCTGTCCATTACCACCCTTTTAATTCCAAGAAACTGATAAGGAAATGACGGGGGGGGGGGGGGATATCAGTTGTGGAGGATGAAAAGCTTTGTAAGGCAAGGAGTTACTAAGATATTCTGTGAAAAGAAAAAAAAACGGAAGTCCTACGATCGCAAGGGAAATTTTTTGTGAAATAACTGTCCGTTATTCAGAGTGAATTACATGGAATGGCCTATATTGAGGGACTGGGACTTGCAAAAATGTCCGTTAATTAGAGGTTTCCGTTATTCGGGAGTGTCCGTTAAGGGAGGTTTCACTGTATTTAGTTGTGAAATGTAATCCTTAGATTGGAAATCTGTGTGTGAGGTTTTGGTTTTAATATGCGAATTGCATTTTGCGAAGTTGCTCTGCAAAAATGATGAAACTCCTCGGTTCTACAAAGTAGTTATTTTGCTCCGCAGTTCCCGGCCAAACGTGTTCAAGCTTATATTTTATTATTATGTCAAACGTGTAAATATGGGAAATTGAGGATGCTTATACTCAAAGATTGCATTTGTGTTTGAAGCTGTTTTATTAATTTTAAAATAATTATTTTTATACCAGTACTTAAAGTGATTATTAAATCTCTAAAACAATTTTAAATAGGTGGTTTTAGTTATTTTTATTGATTTTTACACAAAATAGCTAACTGCTCCTCAAATTTTCAAATTGCTCCTCAAAATCATCACAGATGCTCCTCAAATTGTCCCTCCGAGGTTGGCAACACTGTAAGGGCCTAATGATTACAGTAGCCCCTCGATATATTGCGCCTCGATATATTACTCGTTCAGATATATAACTCTTTTCTTCTGTCTCCCGAAATGAAATTACTTAGAAAAAGCCTCTTTCTTTATTTTGTCAATGAAGAAGACTAAGATTCTTCTATTTTTCTGAATACACTGGAAAAGCAGCGGGATGTGCATACCAGCACTATATTTCAGTTGAAGATATTGTTTGGAATCTACTTGACATTTGCTTTTGTATCGACACTTAGGCCTTTACAATGGGTGGGAGACAGCAGGCAAGTGTCATACTTGCTTAAGTAGAAAAAAACATACGTCCTCTCTGACTGCCCTTTAGTACAGAAAAGATTTGTTCAGTTGCACAAATGGACCATTTGCTTCAAAGGAAGAATGTCTGGATCTTTTTTCATCCTTTCTACTGCAAATCGAAGATATAAGAAAGTGTTTTGGGAATAAGAGGGTATTGGATACAGTCTTATATCTTGATAACTAAGAAAGATCATCTTCATTCGTCGTTTGATTTTTGTACCTCTCTGACGGTGAAAAGTTATTTAAGTTTAATGTTTAAATTTTGCTACATTTGATAGTACTTTTGTGAATGACATCAAAACCGTTTTAAAATCATGTAAAAAAGAATGAATACTAATTTAATTATATGTTGAATGAATAACTATTTATATTTAATAACCTAGGTTATATTGCGCTTTTGGATGTATCACGTTTTTTCATCGTCCTTCGAAAAGAACGATAGAACGAGGGGTTACTGTACTTATTTTATTGACTCAAGGCTAGTGGTGTGAAATGGAAATATTCCCAGTGGAAATGAATTTAAAAAAATGGGAATATTTCCTTGGCCAATGTACCTTCCCAAAAATTGGGTTTTTAAACAATACCAAGTTTTTTAACATTTTAAAGCTTATTTTAAGTTTTGAGGCTTTAAAATATATCAATTTCACTTTTTTAAAAGTCTTGAACTCATTATGTATAGGAGGTATTGGCATAGGAGGTATTATCGTCTTTTCTATAGGGCAGTTCTCAAAAGGTGGGAGCAAACACAGATCTCAACTTTGAAGCTTCAGCAACAAATAACTTTCATTTTAATTGACTCAAAAATTTTTGAGTTAAATAATAATACTGTATGGAGACAAGAATTGACATAAATTATGGAAAAAATGCTCTTAAAATACCCTTAAAAAATATTTTCTTTGCTAAAAGACACAATTTTGGACTTTCAAAACGTTAACTGAGGAAATGTACCATCAAAAAAAAATTTTTTTTAAAATTATTTCCAAACATTTCAAGGAAAAAAAAAAAAAATTAAGAGTATGAATCTTAAACTGAATACTTTTTGATAATATTTTCTACAAATTAAGAAATTAAAGACAGATTATTTATTGTTTAAAAAATTTTAGAAAAAAAGGACGTTGCAAGTTTTAGGTACGTCGAAAAAGTTATGATCTTGACAATGTTATTATTTAAGTACTAAATATATGATTTATATGTTTTAAAGGTATTTTTCGATCCTCAAAATCAATTGTTAATCATTTTAAAGTGTTTTCATATGTTTTTTATGCAGTATCTTTGAAGCAAAATAATTTTTCTTAAACATATGTGTGAGATGTCCAAATTGCGTTTCAATCCAGACGCCGATAATTCTGTCCATTTATTCAATATTATAATATGATTATCTTCTGTCTTGTAACCTCAATAAAAAAGGCTATTATAATGTTAATTTCTTTAATCCATTGGTATTTTTCACCCCTGAGGCAGAAAGCTGCCGACACGGCGACAATGTCGCAGAATGAGAGAGAGTTTGTGCAGAAAGATTTTGAACCAAGGAGGGAAAAAAGGGATAGGGGAAAAAAAAGTCAGCAATAAAATCATTCTGCAGAACAATACCAAAGGATAGCTGTTTAATGGTAAAAAAAATGTAACTCGACTATGAATTAAGGAAAAGGCCTGATTTTCTGCGAAAAATAAAATAATCGCAACATTTTACAAAAAAAAAAAAAAAAAAAACTTTGGCGAGCGCCGAATCGAGCGATCATTGATGACTGTGGTAGTCTGCAATATCGGAGATAAGGAGATAGGGCATGGATAGAAACCAGTTCTAACCAGAACTTCTCACTGCGTGGAGCAATTTTAAAGCAACCCTGTGTTGATCAAAGAAAAGTGGCTGGCAACGCAGTGTGAAAGACTTGTCCCAACTTGCTTTTTTTCACCTCTGTTAAAAAATTAATTTAAGCCTTTAAAAAATTGTTTATTTGTGGTGGGTGGGTGCCGCAGATTGCAGCAAAAGAAAACAGATGGAATACTTGATAAATTGTGTAGTATTTTGGGCTGACCAATCGTTATTCAGATAGGGGTGCTTACATGAATGAAAATCTTCTCTCTTTGGAGGAGTTATAGATTTTTTTTCTAAATGCATATTCTAATTAAATTCTTTTTTCTTTGTATGGAAAGGAAACTTTTGTTTGCTCCAGTACTTGATTTAAATTCTTTTTTTCACATAAGGGAGAGGGCAGGGATGCCCAGCCTGGAGGGGGGGGGGATCATGGTGCAGATTGAGACATTACAATTTGTAAGAAGGGGGGGGGGAGTTGTTTTGAGGGGTATTTTTTCATTGGGGAGCGGTTTCCGCGATATTGAAGGGAGTGCGCCCTTGCCCTTGGAGAGGGGGGGGGGAATCTTTTTTTCTTTAGTAGTTTAATAAAATCCTTTTTTTTTGTGGGGGGGAGTGTGAATTTTCAATTTGTTCTGACTAAAATGTGTTTTTTAATTCACTTTTTTTCCTTTTGGGGAGAGGGGGATACTTTGTTTATAATCTTTTGTATTGCATATATTTTTTATTTTTATTACATGAGGGTGCCTTTTATTTTTTTCTCCAATTCACATGCAGTTTTTTTTTTTTTTGATGATGCATATTTTAATTAAATTCATTTTCCTTTGAGGGAAGGGGGATACTTCGTTTTAATTGTGTAAAATGTATATTAATTTTTTATGGGAGGAGGAGGGGTAATCCTTATTTATTTTTCCAATCACATGCAAGTCTTAGTTTTTTTTGGGGGGGGGGGGGGGGAGCACTGAACTGTAATAAATATTTTAATTAAAAATTATTTTTTCTTCGGATCTTATTTCTTTGATTATTGAATAGATGTTGCATCTGTATTTTTCTGGTATTAAGAACTATAGATAAGTAAGTGCTAAGAGATTAAGACTGAAAACTTAAGTATGAGAGTGGCATCTCTGTTTAAACAATCACCCCCTGCTATAACATAATTTACACTAGTATTACATAAATTAGCATAATAATTTACATTGCTTTTGGTTAGATTTGTTTTTTTCTCCACTTACCAATTGCTGTTACCATGGCGTTAATATTTACCATATAGATTAGCTCAAGGTCACTTTTTTTCCCCCTAGCAAAAACTGAAAATCTGTTGGAAGCCCTGATACTCAGCTTTAATGCTTTTCGTTTTTGTATAAATGAATTTACCTAAACAAGAAGTTGTGTGTAATTTGTTAATAAATAAATTTTTCACTCTTGAAATGAACTGCACTTAAGTTTGTCCATTAGTTCATTTTTCACTTCACGGAGCATTCTTGCAGGAAGAAATTAGGTCCAGAAAATTTGTCGCAGAAAATAAAATAAAATTCTGCCACAGGGTTTTTCACAATTAATACGTTATGCATTGAACATTACATAAATAATAGGACTCGACCAATGCATTGGCGCCAATGGTTCAACAATTTATCCATCGGCATCGGTGGCCGATGCTAACTTGCAGGAAACATCTTCCCATCGGCCTTAAAAAACACCGAAAAGCTGATGGAATTGGCCGATGTTTTTGAAGAAAAAGGACCTTTGTTGTTTTATTTTTTAATGCAAAGTAAAGGGAGTTATTGTTTTCATATAAAATAGTTTTCTTAAATTTCAGTATGAATTTATTTTAGTCACCCCTGAAAGAGTTTTTAATACTGCATTCAGGTACCAAACAAGTTAATTATTGCATTGTTTCTTGCGACTGGATGTATGTATGTATCTCTCATAAGTCATAACTCAAAAATGGTAAGCTGTAGAAGACTACATTTTAGCATGTGGCGTGTGCGTACGTTCCAGTTGTGCACTTCCTTTTTTGTTTTCGATCAGGTGTTCTAAAAGGCCTGTTAACTCATTTTTTGTGGCTATTAATTACTTATTTCAATGTAAAACTAATATAGCGTCTCAGACTGACGATCATTTGGTGATATATTGCCGAATTGGAGACTATGGAAACAAATATGAAATGGCGAAACTGGTTTTGTTTCATTTTGTTAGATTCTCTTTGAACCGACGGTAATTTTTAATTTTTCGATATTTGTAATATGAATCACAGTAATGCAGTCTTTTCTGTATCACTTCGGCGGAGTTACAAGTTCGAGGCCCGTCGAAATACATTTTGGGGCCCTATTTCTCTATCACAGAAGTTGTAACACATTTATCATAAGAATTTTTGTAACTCCTACGTTGCCCCTATGGTTATGGGGCCTCTCGCGCAATTACAACATTTACTATATTTTAAATCCGCCACTGCACATCAAAACAAACTCGGGTGCAAGTTTTAAAAGGTTTTACTGCTCAATGTTTATGATTATTTTAAACTCTATTTTTTGACTATTTTTTGTATTTCCGAGAACACTTGCGTGCCCCTCCTCCCACTCCCTCAATTTCTGAAATTAAACTCTAGTTGTACTTCTGAGTTGTTTAAACTAACACCATTCATAAAATTATATATTTTTTTTCAAGCTTTATCTATTGTTTAGGAAGAATTTAGAACATTAATGTAAGAAATTGATTAAAAACGTTTTGAATGGTGACAAAATTCGGAAATCGAAGGGACTTTTGAATTTTTTCTTTGGAAGTGCCGAAGTAGATTCAGAAACTCTTTTGAGGCGTTGGTGGTAGTGGTTCTGTTTAAAAAAATGAAGCCGAAGTTGGGGCCGAAGTTTAATGCTGTGAGTTACTCCAAAATCAGAGGGTGACCCCCCTAACCCGCCCTCGTCGTTTCAAGCATTTCTTAAATATTTAGCGATTATTTATTATGGTCAAGAAATGTCATTTTGTGTATTTCTTATTATTTTGTAATGCACCATCTTTTTTGCATTCATTAATAGCGATAGATTTTTTTTCTGTTGTAACTATTTTAATGTATTTGTATGAAATCAATGAATAAGTTATTTTTGTTTTCATCATATTTTTAATAATATGTTATAGAAAAGTTTTCAAGGATTTTTTATTATGCAATTTTTTAAATTTCAGAAAATTATTTTTAAACTGAAAAATTTAGTTTGAACTTGTTTGTAGTGTTTTATGACAGATTAAACAATCAAACTGTTCAATATTACGTGTGCAAACATCAGATCAAGTAGTATATGTATTCAGTTATTAACTTGGTGTAAATATTGAATTTGTTTATTGTAGCTGCGTTTTAAGAACCTCGCTCTTTTCACGTCTATTTTTTTTTTCCGCATAAGTTTATGTCACTGGTATAGCTTTTATGAAAAATGTAAACTTTTCTATTCATAAATTTTAAATAAGTATAAAATATTCCTATTATGATTTAATATTGTAATTTATCTGTTACCTTTTTTGTTTAATTTGATGTTAAAAAAATGTCTATGTGCAATCTTTCTGCTTTAATTGGGTAATTTGTTGACGTTTTCTTAGTCTTATTCTTAATTTTTTTTTTTTTTGAGTGATTAGACAACATAATTTAATGTTTTTTAACTATATTTAATGTACCTAAATCCATACATTATTAAAATATTACTGAAATCTTAGTTATATGTTCAATTAAAAAAAAAAAAAACACAAATCAATTAGTTATTAAATATTCTCTTTGTTTTTCTCCCTTTTGTTTCTTCCTTCCTTTTCTTTCTTTTTTTTTTTGCTGTTGTTCTTTGTCTTCCATCAGCAGTCAAAAAAGGAGAAGCATAACTACGCCCTATACAGATTGTACGTAGTACGATCCAAAAGTTCGGAGGACAAGCTGTATAAAATCTTATCCAGAATAGTTCACATTATCAAGGTCACCTTGAGGGACTATGTACTTCTGCCAGTGTTCATAACTTTTGGAAGCACTCCTGGAAGCCATTTTTCGCTACCTTCTGTGATGAAGCTTTAACTTCTCCTTACGGACTGGGAACAGGTAAAAGTCACACGGAGCTAAGTCCGACGAAACGTTATGTTATTTGTTTTGTCATATCAGAGTATTGACCAATCGAACTGTGCATCATCAACATGAAAGTCGCCTTCTTCCCCACGATGAAGTTAAAGCAGCAGCGCAAGACGCCTTACAGGAGGTTGCGATAAATGTCTTCCAGGAATCCTTCTAAAAGTTATACGAACGTTGGCAGAAGTGCATAGTCGTTCAAGGTGACTATTTTGTAGATAGATGTACTTCGATAATGTGAACTATTCAAGGTAAAGTTTTATACAACTTGTCCTGGAACTTTTAGGTCATATTACGTACATATGAGTTTTAAACTTACTATTTCGTAACGTTTTTGAGTAACACAAGTTTACTCGAATGAAGACATCACAAGAGAATTTGCGATAATTAACTAAGGAGGCGTTCAAAATGGATATTTCAGTCATCTATATGTTCTTAGGTACGTATGCATGTACAGATGCGCCGAAAAACTTGTGAAGTTTAAATTGGGTGATCGTAAAATAGAAATTTAGGTCGAAATCTGATTTTTTTTTTGCGATTACAATTCCTTATTGGTGGAAAGGAAGTAAAGTGAAATGAATCAATAATCCTTTAAATCCTTGACAATCTTAGCAATTTATTGCTGTAAGATTTTTTTTTTTGCCTTCGCCCATTGGCCATCTTTGAACAATCGGAATCGGCCAAAAAATGCCATCGGTCGAGCCCTAATAAATAACAGTAGAAACTCAAGTTATGATCGTAACGAATAGTAAACAAAGGCGGCAAAAATCGCCAAGCAAACCCCAATTGGTGACAACTCACAGCGTACCATAAGCAAAGGGTTACTAGAGAGGAATTCAGGTTTTCGCCAACAGCGTCGGTTTTGGCGACTTATCACCTGCGCCGGCAAAATGGATGGATTTTTTTTTTGAGACTCTACGAAACCATAACAAAATTTTATTATTTTAAGACCAGTATGTAAGGTCATTCATGTACTTCATAAATCCTCTAGTTTGCATTGCAGAATTTAAAAATAGATAAAATTTTCATTGGAAAAGTTCAAAAACTGAAACTTTCACTATGATGATGTCCAAAATCTGTTCCTACTGGACAACTGCATGTCCAAAATCTGTTACCTACAGACCAATCATTAAATTTGCTACACATTAATTTTTATACATACCTGCTGTCTTTTTATGTTTGTGTATGATGTTCTAGGTGCACATACTATGCAATAAAAGCAAAATTGATGTCAAATTTCAAAATTTTAAAAATAGCTCCAAAGTAACGTTTTTGTTCCCACCTTTTGAGAACTACCCTGTACCAATATACATAAACTTAACATAATTATTAGAATCATAAAACGCCTACTTTTCAAATAAAAACTGGCCTAAGTTGTCAAAATCGAACTGACCTTTTTTGACTTGAAAACAAACATCTGTTAACCTTTACATCTACCCAAAAGAAAGAGGTGTGTTTTTTTTTTTGAGCTATAGCGCTGTGTATATACATATAGTATTATCAATAGATCATGTATAACGAAAAAAGCAACAACAATACATATTAGTAGCTCAGCCGGAGTACCGGATAACTTAATTTAAAAAGTAAAGGGGGGAACAGAGTTTGAAATGGGAGAAAAATTAGGCGGTAATAATCCTTATTAAAAATCTCTGGATATTGAATGTAAAATAAGCAACTTGGAAGTCGCCAAGTTAAAAATAAAGCAAATCAATATAGATGATAGTTGATAGGAGAGATAGAAGACGAGAGGATTGCCTGATAAAAAGTTTTTTAGAAATAATTTTGGGGACAGAAAGCAAGCGTGAAAATGATTTTAGCAGGTGCATGGGACAGGAAGTGGAAAGTCCAAACATTTTGTTATTAGCCCAAACAAGTTACACAAAACATTACTAATGTTTGCACTGGAAAATTAACAATTGAACTGCAAAGAAAAATGGTGAATAAAGTAGAAAGTAAAAAGGGGTTCAAAATGAATATATTGTACTGAATTGAGAAAAAGTAAATTTGAGATTGTTTAACAAGAGTTAAAAATTTAATGACAAATGTAAATTAAAAAAAAAAAACTGATTTTTATAACAAGTGAATCAATGCAATGTTCCAAACTGCTCACTGTTCAAAAGAATGGTTGTACATTTTTTTGGTGAACAAATGCATCCATTTTTTTTTAGGATTCGTTCTTTTTGACCCGTTTGGTGCATGAACGACACATCGGTAGCTGAAAGACTAAAATGTGCTTTGCATATCTTCTTAATTTTGTTTCATATTATTTTAAGTTTTTTATATTATGGCTGCATAATTGATATGTGTTAATTTTTTCAATAATTAAAAGTGCTTTCCTTAGATATTTGTCGTGTGTGTCGATCTGAAGCCACTAGTGAAAAGCCACTCTTTCATCCATGTATTTGTACTGGCAGTATAAAATTTATTCACCAAGACTGGTAAGCATTTCTATTTGAAGTTTTTATGCAAAGGTCACTTATATCTATACATTGTTGTTTGACCAGCTTTTAGGAATGCTGTGATCACAAGTTCCCAAACTTTTTTGTTCTGTACTTTTTTGTAATTTTCACCATTGAGTCCTATTTTAGAACGTTGTTCATTTTTAGTATGTTTATATATATATATATATATTCCAAAATTAATTAGGCAATGTGATATTTACATTTAAGCATTCCACAACAGTAATTCAAAAATAAAATTTTGCCCGAGATTTTCTAAAATCATCAGACGAAAGCAGAATTTGTTAAAAATTATGGGGTATTTAAATGGGGCTGAAGAAAAAAAAAAGGGGGTTCTTTTTTCTGGGGGACAGAAAAAGTGATTGATTTCTTACAATTTAAAAACTTGTTTAGGACTTCAGTTTGATGGAATTTACTTTTTTTGCCATGTAAAATATTGCATTCTTATTATATGAATAAGTATTATTTAAGTATGTATGCAATGATTGTGTTTCGTTTTCTTTAGCACTTATGAACTCCAGTCAGCCCCGCTTAATCGAATATTGTCTTTTCCACAAAATATTATTCGATTAAGTAGGGAAATTTTCTTTACCATTCTAAATTGACAACATTTGTCTCGAAACGTAATCAATACCTATGTAAAGGAATTAACTATAAAAACGTTTTTGAAATAAGCTAAGTAAACAACAAAATAGTTTAATAATTTGTTTATAAATAAGAAGTACGTATGAAAATTATAATATAGTTGCTTACAATTTGAGTTGTGAAATCTTTGTTCTAGCACCTTTTTTCAGTACAATATTTTTTGAAAAATTCTGTAATAGTGAATTGCTTGCTCAAGGTATTTTGGGAACACTTTTTTTAACTCCTTTTCTTCCCTCCTCGTCTGCCATGTTTTACATTTAATATTTACTAATTCATGATGGTCTGAAATGTGCATATTTCTTTTTGTTATTTAATTATTGACTGCACTATGTATTGTTTTTTTTAATGGCAACGACAAAAGAAATGAGATAGACGGGAGGAAATGTTTTTGCGGAATATGAATGTTTTTTCTTGCCCGTCGAGGGCAAAAAATATTGTTTTATATTTTTACGTCAATAATTGTTTCTACGTAACTTATTTCTAATTTATTCAAAATGTTTTTCAACAAAAATATTTACTGCGGCGGATAAATATTATTTGGTTATCCAGGGAAATTATTCGATTAAACTGGGATCTTTAACAGTGTGCCTATGGGGAAATATTCGGTTCCGAAAGGTTTTATTCGTATAAGGGGGTATTTCGTTTATCTGTTACCCAGTTAAGCGGAGCTGACAGTACTTGAATTTGAATAATCACGACTAAAAAAGCAACTAAAGCTGCTGTTTTGCAGAAAAAGTGGTTATGGCAACTATTTCAGCGGAATATGCCAGTGGCAATTGTATAAACAGCTGATCAAGCAATTCTAAGCTTAAAAACTAAAGCTACTTTTACTTCTTAATGCCAACTAAGAAGCAAATTTTCAAAATTTTTCGAGTACAGACCTTGATATAAATGAAATTGTATTAAAAAGAAAAAACAAGTAAAGATTACACCCCCTCCCTTGCACTATTTCATTAGATAAGAGTCTATTTTTAAACAGCATGGTTAGATTTTTAACACAGCCCCGATTTTAGGTTTTCCCGCTTTGACCATTTTTTTTTATCACTGATCCGACAGAAAAGATCAAATCGGGGTTCTATTGTATCTTGAAATATGATATGGAATTTGATATATTTTGCTTTATGTTTCATCTGCTCTTTTTGAACACAAAATACTTTTAAACAGGTTGCATTTAAACTTAAAAAGTTTAAGGTTTTAATTAGGATTGAATTGGAACCTTAATCTTCTTAATTTTAAGGTTTTTCATGACAAAATAAGACATATGAGAATAAAAGTTTGATCCATAGTTTGTGTGCAGTCCAAATCTTTGAAAAATATTATCCTGAAATTTCAAAAGTATCAAGTGAAAAATAATTTTGTTCATCAATCCTCAAGAAAATCAAACAAAATAAAACATGTTAGTAATTTTTTGCAACCAACATTACATTAACAGCAGAAATAATTATTTTTTCGGACTATTGTTAGTTAAAAGATTAAGAGATGTCAAGCCATGTTTTCAGTCCAGGTTTTCTGAAATTTTTATCCCTTTTGAGAATGAAGAATTTCTTTTGTGATCTTCAAAAGGCTAAGGAGCGCTGTTATAGAGATGCAAAAAAGGCAGGGTTCATCAAAGAACTTTGTTTTCCAAGTATTGAGGCTTTAAAAATAAATAAATAAATAAAAATTATTTAAAGCCAGTTAATTTATAGTACATATATTTTTCTTGGTTATTTGTTAGGTACTTCAATGTATACTTGTTTTATCAATTTTATGATTCATTCCCGTGCATATTGGTTGTAGCAAAGGCTTAATGCAATTAATTAAAAATAATTTTAGCTGATTTAAAGAATCTGTTTTTTGTAAATTTAATTTCAGCTTACTGCAATGGCTGAAATACAGCAGAAAAGAATATTGCGAATTATGCAACCACAGATTTTCTTTTATGCCTAGTAAGTAGCTTTCAGTCTCCATTTTATTTTCTATTTAACTCCTTTTGTAGAGTAATGTGAAAACCTATAGACATAGAGTACGTAGCTGAAGGTTTTTCTATATATATATATATATATATATATAATTTATGTATTTATTTAAAAATATTGATTAAACTCATGTTTTGAATACATTTATATTTCATTGTTTAATAATATTCATTGAATTGGCACATTTTGATTTTGTGCGTTTGTTTAAACCATTTAATCATTAGATATGATATGGGAACCCAATATCAGAATTCCAAAATCAGGAGGGCCCAAAATCCAGAACATTTTTATTTGCAATTATATTTCATATACTAGTGGTACCCACACGGCTTTGCCTGTAATAGAAAAATTGAAAGGTCTTTTGGTTTGCCTGTATTTTTACAAATAATGTATGGTGAATTTTCTCACCAATCGGCTTGTACCCATGTTATGGTTCCACGTTATGATAATTTTGTATCTCGCCAGTTGGCTTGTGCCCATGTTACGTTTCCATGTGATAATTTGTTCATGATAATTTCGTAATTTACTCGTGCATCTTATGATAATTTCGTTCTTAAAATATAAATAGAAAAAGAACCACATCGAATTTTCAAAAAATCGCTTCGAGGTGCACACCCCCATGCTACAAACATGGATACAAGACCTTCCGTCTCAGGACGGATTTCCGTCTTGACAAAATTTCCGAGACGGAGGTCGAGACAGAAAGAAATTCAATGACTTTCTTTTAATTTTTAATGAAAAAAGAAAAATTGAGTGTTTGAAAAACGTGCTTTAATATTACTGCTATATAGTTCCATAACCACGAATTTACATCGACATTCTCTCGGTTTTCCGCCATGTGCTTGTTTTGTTTGCAACATGCTTTTGGAGGAGTGGCTTGTCGGCTCGCACCGTTTGACTTTTTTTAGGTATAGCTTTGTTATTTCCAACTCACTGCATTGCAGACCGAGGAGTTACTCGCTATTCTCCCTGATTTTTCGTAGCAATCAGCTCTAATTGAAAATTTAGCCTTTTCTCATGCTATTTTCGATCATCCTTTCGTTTTATTCATTTGTGGGGTTTTTTTTGTAAACTTTACATGCATAAATGAAAATTATGTACGCTTTTAAAATGTCTTAAGAGTTGAATCTGCATCACCGATTGAGAGTGATTGCTGACAAGATGAAATATTTTCGCCACAGCAAAGGGCGTCCACATACCAGGTAAAACAGAAACTATCAAGGATTTTGAAAATTTTAATGAAAATGGGAGTTTTGGAAATAATCGGGGGGGGGGGGGGATTTCAAACTGGTTGGAAACACCGATGGGCAAACCGTTTCTGCATTTTTGACAAAGACTTGAGGAATCACTAAATTCTAATGTCATTGAATCAAACACTCGCTAGAATGGAAATATGGGTGGGGGGGGGGAGAGAGAAAGGAAAGGAGAAAAATAACGGCAGCACGAGTTTGCGAAAAAACGCTGCTCTTGCAAAGAGGGTAATCTGTCCGCAAATTAACCCATGATACTGAGGCCTTAAAACGTTGATATCTTGGACAATCTAAAGGGGGGGGGGGGTTACTCATGGGTTACAGTGTAAAATATCGAAAAACTGAATTGAAAATATTTTTTGAGCTAGGAGTGGTTTGATATTTCTCCACTGCAAACTCTTAAAAATTTAAAAGTCAAAAAGTTTTAGGCTGTCTCTAATGATGTAAAAGTGGGTTTTAAAAAAGAATCGAAGACTGGAGTCTTAAAAACACTAATTTAGGCAATGAGAGATGGTTTTGGTGTTCTAACATGAACATGTTTTGTAGCTGATGTGTTAAAAACTATTTGAGGCTATACTTAAATGACTTAAGTTAAAGGGCATTTGCGACCCTCTCTCGAAAAGTGTTTGTAATTGAAGTCTTAAATCTTTTAGGCTGTCTTTGGCAATGTCAAGAGGGAGGGAGGTGGCTCTATTTAGGCAAAATTCCGAAACTGGAGTCTTAAAAGCGCAACTTTGGACCGTCTTGGGGTTCGGGGTTCTCCTTTCCTAAAAAATATTCAAAGCTGAAGTATTCAGAACTCAGCTTTAGGTAATCTTTGGAAGACTTAAGAAGAGGGAATTCGAAGGTTTTCTCTCTACGTTTTAGAATTTAAATTCTTAAATCTTCGGTGATGAAATGGGGAAACCGCATATTTAAGTAAAATTTAGTGAACTTAGAGTAAAGAGTTCGGGGGGGGGTGGGGGGGGGGTCTCTCTTCCTGAAGTATTGAAATGCTATTTTGGCTATTTTTGAGTGAGTTAAGAGTTAGGGAATTCAGGGGTCTTTCTTGAAACATTTTCGAAATTGAAGTCTTAAAACTGGGTTGTCTTTGGCAATGTGTGGAAGGGAGTTACTCTCTCAATAAAAAAATAAATCTTAAACAAAAACTTACACTGCGTTTAGTAAACACGAGAGGGGGAGGGGTATTCCGCACCCCCAGTCCGAAATATTTTAGTTTCTGAAATTTTAAGAGCTTTGTTTTGGGCTATCTTTGGATGACTTAAGGGGGAAGGGTGTAGGAAGATTTTTTCAAAAAGTTTCCAAAATTAAAGTATTAAAATTTTTAGGCGGTCATAAGTCATGTTTATGGGTAAGAGGGGTACTATTCCTACAAAACAATTTAGAAACTGAAGCCTTAGAAATTGAAATTTAGGACATTTGTGGTGAACTCAGAGGAAGGGGTTCGGGAGTTCTCTTCCGAAAATTCTTTGATGCTGAAATATTTAAAGCGCCACTTTAGGCTATATTTCAGTGCCTTAAGAGGGATGTGATTCGGGAACACTGCCTGGAGTTAGGATTCAGTTCCCCTATTTCCTTTTTTAATTAATGAATGTTGGAAAGGGTACCTTGTTTAAAAAATATATCTACTTCACTGAAGCGATTTTTTTATTGCTAATTTCACCGCCTGCTATCTTATAAAAGAATTCTTTTTCAAATGAAGACTGTAGGGGAATGGTGACAGTTCATTATCATTAGTCGGCCTTACTCTTCCCCCACCTGTCCTTCTTTTCCAGTTTGTTGGCGCTACCTTGAGTAGACTTTCGAATCGGAACTGATTTATGTTGCAAAAGTGAAAATCTTATGTCCTAAGCAATTTTATTGCTACATCAAAAATGTTTAGGATCGGCAAAAAACTAATGGTGGAGTGCTGCAAACGCTTTTACCCCTTACATTATCCAACATCGTCTAAAATTGTGTTTTTGAAACTTCAATTTCGAAATATTGCCGAAGGAGGGTTCCTGAACTCCATCCCTTCAATAGTGCATTCAAAAAGCGTATAAACGTTATGAAATTAAACTTACAATTTCGTTTTTAAATCTTCGATTTCGGGAAAGCCCATAGCGTCCCCTCCCCCCTCTTTCTTTAATATTTTTTGAAGGTTGCCCAATATTGTGATTTTGGGACTATCAGTTTGAAATAATTGATGTAAGAGTCCCTGAACACCTCCTTTCCCTAAACTTTACCAAAATGGCCTACCACAGCATTTTTTGGACTTCAATTAAAAAAAATTTCTGGGGGAGAGCCCCCAGACCCCCCCCCCCCCCCCCCCCTTATTGCCGGATTTTAGATTTTTTGGAATTATGATGTCAAAACACTTAAATATTACAATTTTAGGGCTCAAAATTTTAATCAAACAGATTCCAAAACTGGCATTGTTAAAATCTGCAACATTTATACATACGAATTTTTCCTTAAGACCGCATGTGGGCGAGGTGGGGGGGGGGGGGGCTGAAAATATTTTCCGTCTTGACCACATCACCAAACTTGCACCCATGGCTACAAACTAACTTTGCCAAGTTTCATGAAAATTGGCCGCACGTTCTAGGCGCTATGCGCATCACAGAAATCCAGACATCCTCCGGACATTCAGATAGAGAGACTTTCAACTTTATTATTAGTAAAGATGTTCGAAGTTGTTAACATTCAGTTATTACTTATTGAAAACACAATACAGTCATCCCTTGCTACTTCGTGCTTCGACTTTTGCGGCATCACTACATCGCGCTTTTTTCTAGGTTTTATATTTTTCTTTTTTCCAAACATAGTAATTAGCCTTTTTTATGGGCTCATATAAACTATTTCCTACAAAAGAATAGCAAAGTATGTCTTTAAGGAAGGTAAGCTCTTCTGAGGGGCTGTTTTTGTACTAGTTGAGAGAAGGAGGTATAAAATGGCCGAAGAAAGTTTAGGGAATCACTATCTCATTTTAACCGTTAAACGCTAACTGGAAAGTATAAATCACTGTATTATTACTAAGGGATAAATACATCTGTAAATGGTGTTCAACAATGTGCTAGCTTTTTACATTGTATACATAATCCCTTCAATGAGAATAAATGTAGAGGAAAAGCAGGGGCACATGCGGTCATTAACTGGCAATTAATTCATCATTGAACAAGTTGAGCCATTCCGATAGATTAGTAGAAGTGTGTAAGAACTGCATGTGTGTGTATAGTTTATTTCACAGTAATTAACAATGTGATATATTTTACTTCTAATATCTCATTTTCTCATATTTTGTGCAAATGTATTAAGTAATACAAATGTAATGGTGACTAAGGCTGCTGTTTCAAGTCTAAGAGGCTCAAACTATGTTAAAAACCTATTGAAATTGTTGTAAGCAAGTTTTATGCACTCTAATTAGGAAAATATTCGGTTTATAAATACAGAATCCTACTTCATGGGAATTTAGTTATCGCGGTAAAGTCTGGAAGGCATTAGCAGCGATAAACAAGGGTTGACTACTTGCAGCTTATTTTTAGTTCTTCAATGCCGTGTCATGCATAAATTAGCGTTTTGCTGGAATTGTGCAGCCGTCTTTTAGTATTTGTTTTGGGTTAACAATAATTATTTTTATTTTATAATTAATATACAATACAAATCATATTGAGCAAACATACGCAGCTATTTTTAGTATAAATATGCAATAGACCTGCAAAAGCAGGTCTTTCTCAAGGAAGACCTGCTTTTGCATACCTTCTAAAGAAGATCCCTTTTCCTATTCTCTTTCGTGCCTCTCGCTAGCGTTAACGATTTTTTTAGTTTCTGTATGCTTTTTTTGAATGTGCTCACAAAACTTCTTGCTTTTGCAAGTCTTATGTTGTACTTTCTAGTTATTGCTTTCTTAATCAAAAAATCCGTAATATTAAAAATGAGTTGCTTTAATCTCTGTTAAAAAAGGCTTAAATCATCTGAAGTTATCGAAACTTGACTGTGTAAACCCTCTCTCTACCCTGTGTACCATTCCACATAAAGTATTTTCAGGCAAACAATTTGAGCTATTTTCCACAATAAATGTGTGGTTTTAAAGTGAGAAGTGAATATTTCTCTTACACAATTACTTTTAAGCTATATGTTTTAACTATATTTAAAAAATAATTATGAAGAGTTATCCGGTGACCCATTGGGCATTGAACTTATTTCTGGTTTGAATGTCAAACTTTTTGTGGTGGCTCCTTGTATTATATCCATAGCTCTCTTCCCAGGAAAAGTTGTTTTAATTAGAAATTTGACCCCCATGACCCCATGTTTATATTTTCCTCAAAAGTCACCAAGATATAAAGTGACATTTTTCAATCTGTCATCCTTATATATTATTTCTGTAGCCTGTTTTTGGTTTCTACGCCAAATTTCCCTCAATTCTTGATCGATTTCTTTGATTTACGGCTAATTTTATAGCTTATGGTGCTGGCTACTGACGAAAAATAGACCCAAGGTCTAAAAATTGTTTCTTTTAACTGAAAAACCTGTTTTAAAGAACCAGAATAAGGTTTTCGGTCAAACTTATAACTTTAATTTGCGCCATGACCGACAGAGCTGAGTAGCTTGATCGGCAGAGCGTTCTCTTCATAACCAGGAGATTACGTGTTCGGACCCACGTCCGACAATCTGCACCAAAAAAATTAGAGAAATATCGCGCATTACACTGAATTAAATGAATAACTACTATGACGGAATAGAATAAACGAGAAGAAAATGCTCCTTGCTGATATGAAAACATTCAGTGATTTTGTGCTAAATTACTTCAAAATTGCACGTGTTTTTTTTTTTTTGAAGCTTTGGCTCTGGAAAGAAAATTAAAGCATAATGTAAGCGAAAATATAAGTAACAGGTTTAAGATTTCAGACTACAATAGAATTGTTTTTTGTTCAGAAAAAAAAAAAAATAATAAATCGTATATTGAAATATATATTCTTCTAATGAGTTTTTGACTCTTTGTACAAATAAATAAAATACTACCTCAATTTGAAGGGTAAAATATATATTTTTTCTTCTTTTTGCTAAAAAAACAAATAGCTTATCACATTTTTACTACATTCGAAAAGCTACGCTTAAAAAAGAGCATAGTTCAATTTATTTTGTATTTTAACCGTGCTGTTAAATGATGAACACGTGCTGCCATCTAAGTCATAACGATTCAAGCAGCCTGCGATAGCAAATTGCAAAAATTTTCAAGAATAAAAAAAAATGTTTCTTCAATATCTTATCTTATATATTATTCCCTTCTCATTTTAAAACTTATCAGGCTGGCCAGTGACGAAAAAAAGACTTACGGTCGAAAATTCAAGTTTTCGAAATCGCCTCTTGCTGTTTCAAAACCTTGATGCTGCCTGTAGTTCTTATGCATTTTTAAAGCAAAGTTCTAATGCAGTTTTCCATTTTTTTACGTCGCTTTCGGCAAAAAAAATAAAAATAAAAAATAGCCTGTGTGTGTGTTCATATTTTAATAAAGCTTAACAGCACTGGACTTAGTTGTTCGGTTTAATTGATAAGTTTTTTTCGGTAGAGCGTTCGGCTATAAACTATCTGAACTTCGGGCAAGCTTGGGCTGTCCGACATAATATCAAATTTATATTAGTATTACTCATTACATGTGCTCATAACATACACACCTAATAAAATAAATGCAGTGGGAATGCTACTTGGTGTTTCGACTCCTTTATGCAGGCTACAGTTATCATTCGGATAAGTTGATTGTTAATCGAACTGTGTTCTTTGACTACATCCAGACCACTCAACATAATGTAGGCATAGAAAAGTATTAGATTTACCTATAGAAATCCTTTTTGTGCAGAAAAACATTTTTATTGTATGCTAAAATGTAGATGTTTCTAATAGCAGTGTTCGACCTTTTGTACAAATGAAAAAATACTACGCCTGATTATAACTACGAGTTTCACTCAGTAAACCTTTAATTTTTTATTCGCGCGAATACGATATAAAGCATTAAAAGTATTATCAACTTCATTAGCAAGAAATTATTTTCTACTCCTCTGCGTTCTGCTGAAAAAAAAATACATTTTGTCTACGTTCGAAAAATTACACTTAAGAACGGACTCAGTTCAACTGGTTTTGGTTTTGAATTTTAAGTGTTCGATTAAAAGAGAAACATGTGAGGGCATTTAAGCCGTAACGGTTAAAGCAACCTTCTGTGTGAAATAGTTCAATATTCAAAGATAAAAACACTTATTTTCAATCAAATTTATTACTTCTCTAGAATGTTTGTTTCAATCGCTACGTGAGATCTTCGTCATTCTTTAATCAAATTCCATGCTTTGCGAATAATTTTAAATCGTATCATGCTGGTTAATGAGAAAACACAGATGCATGATCTTATTATTATTATTATTTATTTTTTTTTGGCAAAAAGCTTTTTTGCTGTTTTTTACTACGCATTCCTTCAATGAATAGCTTTCGAAAAGGAAGGCGCAATTGCTAAGTTTGTTGGGGTGTCGGGCTGTTAGTTAGAATGGAGCCAATTCGAATACGTGCCAATAAATATCTCTTTAATGTTTCTTTTTTTCCCGTCAGATGCTGACATGTGCAGGACTGTATTTAAACAAATGTTTTTTCACATGCACAATTATTGCTTTTTCACGAGTCACCACTCAGCCACACTTTTAATGACATTTATGTTTGCATTGAAAATATGTACGATTAAAAGGGGAGCTATGATCAAATTATCGCAACGTTGTATTTAACGAGGTTTTGTTACTGATGTCTTCAAATTACATGCCTTCTCTTGTGCGCTTACTTTTTTCCGTTCTTCTTCATAAAGTTCTTTGAAATTTTTTAAGAGCAAAATGCCTGATGAAACGATTCGAAGCACAGTGCGGAGTTCCGCACGGGTCGACTAGTTTTTTAAATTTACTGTTACTGCTAAGCTAAAATTTTGTGCGTTACATTTTATTTATTTACTTTTTATTCCAGTTTATTCTCCAGATATGCCAAACAGACTTCCAATAAAAGATATATTCAGTGGTCTCTTACGTAGTTTGATAACAGCCGTTAAATTTTGGCTTCATTACACATTAGTTGCATTTGCATGGTTGGGAATTGTTCCTCTCACTGCATGTAAGTATCCTTTTTCTTTTTTAAATAATAGAATACTGTTGTAGTTTTTTTGCTCCGTAAATTAGACAATAAGAAAAAAATACCCTTTTAACTTTTAAAATTTGTATTTACTGTAATGGTTAATAACTATCTGGAAAGATAATCATTAAATATCAGAAAGATAATTCAGCAAGAGAGCTAAAAAGCTCTAGTAGTTTGAATTTTCTCCTGTAATCTTTATTTCCACTTCTTTTAAAGTGATTTGCGAAGACACACAAAGTATTGGTTTTGGTAATTCATTTCTTCTACTTGGTTGAAATATCGTTTGAGTCGATGGTTCTTTCGGCTTATTTGCGACATTTGTATGTGTTTACCAATCACTTTTCTTGTAGAGTGTCATACAAACCTTTCAAATTTAGTGCAATATAAGTTTTACCCGATACTCTTACAATTTTTTTATTCTGGATCGTCCCTTTCCATTTAAACTTATGGAATTGAAGATGGTTTTATATAGTTTGGGTTTTAAGAGCACATTATTTCAAAAATAGCCCTAAATTTGGAGCGTTTTAAAAGGACAAAAGTGAAATAATACATGTATTTAATGTAGAAAATCTTAAACTTTCCAATTGCAATCGGGTTTTCTAAAATGTTAATTTCGTTGGCTGCATTTCAAAGAAATTGTAATACAGTCGATTCTGGATAATAGGACCACATCGGGACGGGGCCATTTTGGTCCTAATAACCGGCTGGTCCGATTAAGTGAAGTTACCTCAGTAGTGAAACCAAACATGCTACACATTATATTTTAAAATTGTAATATGCATGCTGTTTTAAAACAGCATTCAAACAAGTAATAACGCTGTGTTTAAAATTTATTCGTTTAAAAAAAAATTAAAACAAGTTAACCTAACATTCATCAGTAGATGAACAATACATAATACACATGAATTATACATTTTTCAAAATCCTACCAAACGTGTCAATCAGCGGTGTAAAAATTTATTGAATGTAATTTGTCGCATTCTTTTGACGGACTGCACTTGAACAAAATCAGCACAAATGCCTAACGCGTCCATGGGACTGCCTTCATTTTCATCTTGCATGAAATAGCGACGCAAAGTTTCAACACATCTCCTTGCATCTTGGGTTGTTACTTTCTCCAGCGTGTTAGACACATCATCGTCGCTTTCCTGGTTTTCCGTTTCTGTTATGTGTTTTGATGCTATTCGATCAACAATTACCGCTTCGTAATCTTCATTTTCATTGGAGCATTGAAGTTTGCTGTCGATGTTTAAAAACTCTTCGCAATTTTCGACATGTTGAAGTCCCTAATTTTCTGCAATGTTTTCACATTCAGTGTCAACGCTCATCCCCAAACTCTTAAAACCACAGTGAGAGAAACAGTTTTGAATGGTCTCAAGCTTCACTTTTTTCCAGCTATCAGTCACAAATGTGATAGCTTGTAGAGTGTTGACCTTAGTACAGACTTCTTTTAGGCTTATATAATGGGAAATGATTTGGTTCTTTAGTATTTGGTCCAAATAAACGGCTGGTCCTATTAACCGGTGGTCCCATTAAGCGGATTCCACTGTATTCTCAAACAACAACAAAACTTTGCTCTTTAACCGTTTACACGCCGCACTATTGATGGAAGATCATATTTGAGTAATTTTTTAAAATTATGTCTGTGTATTTCCGGAAAAAAATGTATTATCTTGTTTTTTTAATGTGTTTCATTTTTGGAACATTGGCATTTTGCATGAAGTTTTTTTAATAAATGTTCGACATTGGGAAATGCATGTTGGACAGTTTCAATATTTTCTGATTGAATCAATTGGTAAAAATTAGCTTCTTTCCGCCAACTGATGTCGGTTTTTATTCTTTTCTTTCTTTTTTTAAATATTTTCTAACTATCCTTATGTTTTTTAAGTTTTCATTTGTTTCTTTAGTTCTACTGCTAATGATCCTAGCTTTTGCTTTTACTACGATTTTTTTGATAAATTTTATAGTTTATTGAAAAAATGTCTATATGTTCACATTGTTGTAATCTGCTCTAAAAATCATGTTCTGAAATATCTTCTAAGTAATATCGCCTGATTTCAGCAGGGAATAATTGGCATATTCTGCGTTGAGTCTGATAACTCCGAACTTGATAATGTTTCTAAATACGACACAGCTTATGCAACTGCAAGAAATCTCTTCAGCATTATTTAACATTTATGATATGCATCAAAGATGCCAATTTTTTTTTCTCGTTTTTGACCTCCTCCCCACCATTTGTCCAAAAGTGTCATATTTCAACTTACTCCCCTCCCCCCTCCTTTTGTCACATGTCACGCATTTTTTCATAAATAAATTCTTATTAAAATGCATGATGTCAGACTTCTTGTTACTCCCTTTTTTCCATTGTCACAGACTGTCAGTTTCATCATCTCCCTCTCTCTCAAAACGTCACATTTGTGGACTGCCCCACAGTTGGTACAGGTGAAAAAAAAATTCGCATAGTTCAAAAAAAAAAAAAAAAAGCAAAACAGTAAAATGCTTTTAAAATATGAGGTATCAGAGTTCACCAATATTTTTTTTTTTTTGCAGTATAACACCTGGCAATGCAGCTGTTAGAGCAGATGTGGATTTGGAACCATTTCCAATGTCCAACTGTTATTGCATAGCTGCCAAGTGCTCCGTTTTTCCCAGAGTTTCTCCAATTTTTATTGCGTACTCCAAAAATCTGATTTTTCGCAAAAAACGCCGTTTTTTTTTACTTTGCTTGTACACTTTTCGATTTTTGAGGAAAAAGAAGAAATTTCCCTATCCTCGAAGGCAGGAATTGTGCGCAAACTCAACAAAAGAGAAGACAATTTGATGCTTTGGAAGCTTAGTGTCAGGATAAACACTGAGGGGGAGCGCCGATTGGAGATCGTCATTTTTTTATCGAGCATTTCAGCTACGTGTAAAACGTAGCCGCCATATTTGGTCATTCACAAGATGGAAGTTAGCAGACGATGCTTAAGCGCCTTCATTTTCAAAGATAAAGCAGAATTGGGTGTTTCTTTTAACTGCGAACTAATGAAAATAAGCAAAATGTGCTGCAAAATGTTTTTTTTTTGGTTATTTTAAATAATTTTATTGAGAAATATGAAAACAGTTATACCATTTAAAATTTCATTTTATAATTATTTCTTTGGACACGAATGTGCTAAAAATTCGCAATTAAATTGTAGTTTCATGGGGATTTTTTATTTTTAAATTATTTTCATGCTATAAATTCAAAATTTTATATCTGAATTTTTGACTTAGTCGCCATATTTGGTCATTTGCGAGATTTTAGTACACAAGACTCTTAAGTGGCCAAGTTTTCAAAATTGGAATTAGTTGTTTATTGCAATGCAAACTATTGAAAATAATGCAAAATAGGCTTTTTTTTTTTTTTCGGAAAGTTCTAAAATTTTTTCTTGAAACATGCAAAATTTTTTCTTCAGAATATTATTCTATCCTCATTAGTTTAGACTCTAATGTGCTAAAAACTCGCTATTTCGTCTAAATTTTATTTTTTTTAAGGCTCATTAATTATATATAATTACTTTTAATGCAACAAACTCAAAAATCTATTGTCTTGACTTTTTCACGTTGTTGCCATGTTTTGTCATTTGCAACATGAAGTAGACAAGACTATTAATAGCCTAAGTTCCCGAAAACAGAATTAGTTGTTTGTCTCAATGCAAACTATTAAAAATAACAGAAGGCAAAAAGTTATGTTTTTTTTTTTAAATAATTTTCTTGAAGGTGAAATTTTATCTATTTGATCCTTATTGCCTTGTAGGCTTTGCTATAAACTGAAACTATTTCATCTAAATTGAAGGTTCGTGCTGACTTCTCATTCATTTATTTTTTTAATTTTTTTTAATAAATCAGAAACCTATTTTAACTTAAATTTTCCATGTGCAAAAAAAGTATTGAATATCTCTCTATAAGTCCTATTCATCTATTATTTTTTTTTTTAGGGAAGTAGTAAAAACTGCCTCCCCCACTCCAGTTTGTATTTCAAAACTTAATACATTGGTGGCCACTAAGTTTTTGGAGTCTAGTGCCACTGGCCACTTTCAAAATTTCAGAGTCTTGACCTTTACTATGAAGTTGCTTTACTTCCAAGTATAAGAAATAATTGTTTTTTTTTATTCTTCAATATGTTCTTATGCATGTAGGATATGTATAAAAGCATATTTTTGAAAAAGATTGCAGTTTTATTAAATCAAACAGTAATCATGTTTTTTTAAAACTTTTCAATATGTATCTTAGTAATGTTGCTTTTTTAATGTAAAATAATTTTGTTTTAAACTTGGTTGTAGTTTTGTTGAAAATCTAACATGAAAATTCAGAAAAGCATTTTATAAGTACTTAGAATTTATGGAAACTTATGGTGCAGAAGGAAGGTTTAGCGCAGGCCACGATTTCATTCTCCTATTTTAACCCTCAGTGCTCCTATTTTTTCCCTTAAGTGCTCCTATTTTTTGTATCTTGAGGTTGGCAGCTATGTTATTGTTATTATTTCCTTTCCTATAAAAACCTTATTATATCCTTTTAAATTACTTAAGTTATCCTTTTCCCTTCCGTTCCTTATCCTTCCCTCCTATCTTTATCCCTTCCCCTCCTATCCTTATCCCTTCCAAGTAAGTTATCCTTTTAACTTACTTGGTTTTGCAAACATCTACATGAGAGGACATTCAAAACGAAAAGATGAAAGAGTAATATTTTATGAAACTTAAAATTTATCCCTTGGAGTCCAGCGAGCAACTCACTTCCCAGAAGTTTGACTCCCTGAAAGCGCCAATGTTCTAAAATTGGAACATGCTATTTTGAAGAGGCATATCTTTTGCAAATATCACTGTTCATTTTTGCAAGCATTTTAAAATCACACATTTAAATATTTTTTACGAATAAATTAAATACCATCCCATTTTCTGAAAAAGCCTATTTTTCTTTTTTCTTTCTTTTTTTTTT
The DNA here is from genome assembly GCF_026930045.1 of Uloborus diversus. Classification (NCBI taxonomy): domain Eukaryota; kingdom Metazoa; phylum Arthropoda; class Arachnida; order Araneae; family Uloboridae; genus Uloborus; species Uloborus diversus. The sequence goes on along the minus strand of NC_072739.1, from coordinate 132,660,939 downwards.
TTTTTTTTTTTTTGCATTTTATGAGAAAAAGCTGCAGAAAACTAGAAAAGCACACATTTAAAAAAAAATCGCAGTAAAAAGTCGAAAATATATAAACAACCAAATAGCTCTTCAAAAAATACAAAGTAAAACGTAAATGTGTTGATAAAAACTTGTTCGTTTAAACATTAATTCTTGGGAAAATTTTTAGTAAATGTAGATGATGTTCAATTTTCTCATTTGTCTTTCAGGAAATATCATGTTTTGGAATTTCTCACATTTTTTTGAGTACTAGTGTTTTTGCTTAGTGTTCATGAAAGTGTACGTGTTGAAATCCAGAGAAAATGTTTCTGCTGTTTCCCAAGAGTACATTATGGTGCATTTCTCGGTGCATTTTTAAAATCTAATTTTTAATTATGGATGGAAATTCAACCCAGATAACTTTGATTAATCGAGGCTGTACTGCAGTTTCATTTCAGTAATTTTTTAAATCTTCATTTATATCTTCTTAACTGCCAGAATATTAATTATCAACTCAAAATATTTAAAATTTTTCATGTAAAGAAACATAAAATAAAAACTTTTTTTAAAAATTTGACATCCATATCTAGTTTTCATGTGGGACTGTGCTCATCATAATATTTTAAGCATATAAACAGAGATACTAGTACCATATTTGTCCTGGTTTTAAATAATGCAAAATTAAAGAAAAAGAAAAATATAAAACAAAATTTACATGGCAAATATTAGCCGTTTTCAATAGACGTGTCTGAGTTTCTGAAGAAGAGGAGGAAACAGACATCTTTTTGTTTACTAATACTGGTTAAGGAATTAAAATGAACAAAATGTCATCTGTACTGTTTTGGGAGGAAAGCAATAGGGTGACAAAACCAGTATGTTATAACAATTTCTGTGAATTTTTGAAAATTTCTTATGCTGTGAAAATTTCTTAATCTTTCTTTGCAAAGAAAACCCAAGCATTGTAAATAAAGGTAAAAACTTTGTCTCAAAAATTTCAAAAAATGATGTCGCTTAAAATTTTTGCTAAGAAAACTTGAATTAAATGTCACTGGTCCTATGGACCGCTAAAATGCATATTCTGCTAGTCCAGCTGATATCTTTGTAGTCCCGGACCAATGGACCACTGTTAATTTCGAGCCCTTCAAGTATTTCATTAAGAAAAGGGCTTACATTATATACAAAACCTTTTTAATATTTTGTAAAAACTATTAATATGCAATACATTTTCAGTAACTTGACCACATTCACTTTTATTACATAAAACTTCTGTCTTAAAATGTCTTTTTGATTTTTGATGTTTTTGATACCTAAGAAGTTTTTTATTCTTTTAGGTCGAATATATCGATGCCTATTCACAGGTTCATTAAGCTCAATTTTAACTTTACCCTTTGATATGGTGTCCTCGTAAGTATTTTATCCTCACTATCTTTTCTGCAAGTTTTAAGCATATCTGTATTGTCGTTTTAATTAAAATGACCTTAATTTTTTTTTTGTACTAGAAAACTGGGGAAATGTATTTACTAATTAAGCAGCTGAAAATTTATATCAGATCAGAATTTAAGGAATGTTGAAATTATAATTTGAAGTTTTCTAAAACAGAAGATTCATACCTTGCTTTGCTTCAGTTTTAAGATTAGAACTAATTATGGTATCAAACTTGCACTTTATTTGCCAAAAAAGCTGATAACTTTTCTTGATTGAGTTATATTAAGTTTCCCCCCTTGCACTCAACATTTAGGCATCGAATGTTTTTCTTTGATAATGAACTCATCATGATGGGAGGAAATAACTCTTAATGCAAGCTCCTTTAGAGAAAAGAAGTGTCAGAGCTAAATAAGGTATTTAGTTTAACAATGTGCGAGGGATAGTAATAAGATCTGAATATCAATTGTAGTTTGAAATGTTTATAAATTCTGAACGATTAAAAATATTATAGTATAAGCGTTTTTATAGAACTGTATAATAAGTAGCTATATAAGTTTAAGATTTTGTGTTTTTAAATTATTTAGTTTTGATTTTTTATATTTTATCTTTGAAAGTATATTGTTTTGGTCTGGAATTCTGTGAATAACCCCCACTTATGAGAGTGATACTGTTCTATAAACGTTTTGGAATAACCAAGGTGGCTTTTTAAAAAATATATATAAACCTTTTTGCTTTTCACTCTTTTTTGTTTGTTGTGAAAACAAATTCTAGATTCAGTGTCATTAAGTTATTCGGAATTCATGTTATATATACAGTATACTTATCACAGATCGTTGAAAAACTTTTTTAAATTTGAAATTAATGTTAGATACACTATATGAGTATCAAATAATCAAATAACTACTATTGATGCTGGGTTTGATTTGTTATGTTATTAGAAATCTTTTTTGAATTCTCGTTATAAATGCAGTATACTTATCACAGATCATTGAGGAACTGTTAGAACAGTTTCTTTGTTATAATGTCAAAAAGAAAAAAAAAAAAAAGTGAAAAAAAAAAAAATAATAATAAAATAAAGAAATGAAATGAAATTCTTGTTATATATACAATAATTACTACAAAATCCTAAAAAGAACTATTTATTGCATTTGCTTCATTGCATTTGTCTAACAAAATAATGTTTTGAAGCACTTAGAGAAGAGGCTTCCAACACAAATCTTATTGTATTTAAAAAAATTCAGTTTGCATGATTTGCTTCTGATGATTCAGTATGTTGTGCTATTCTATCCATGCATTCTGCAGTTTTCAAAATTTTTGTGTGCATTGTAATTAATAATTATAATTGCTCTATCAAGTTAATTTTCTTTAAATGAAATGTAACTTTATGAAATGAGTTATGAGTTAAATCTTTTTTTCAGAATATCAGAATTCTTCCCCCCATTAGATTCATTTGCAAATGAAGAGAAAATGTAAGCTGAGTTCTTTTTTTTTTTTGTGAACATTAATTTTTTTACCCCCATTAAATGTATTTTTTCCCTTCAAAATGGTGGGGGTTATTTGTGGAATTTTCAAGCATGCAAATTCCTCATTAGAAGAGATGTGGTTTGTGTTTTTGTGATTTATTTTCTGCATATTGTGCTGTGATATTAATACTTCTGTATTAGAAGAGAAATCATTTGACTCTTTTTAGAGATCAATATAATTTTTCAAATGTTAATTCTTTTAGCTGTTGTTCTCTCATTTATAAAATGCGTTGAACATAAAAAAAGGCTTCATATCTTGCTAAATTATTTATGCGTAAATCATTGAGAGTTTTTTTTCCACATGTTAAAATTTAAAAACGCATTTCTTTTCCCCAAGTCTTCTCAAAGTTTTCTTCAAATATATTAAAGTAATAAATAAAATTAAGTAGTTTTTAAAGCTTTATATTTATTCAAAAATTTATTTAAAACTATTAAAACAGTTTCCACTTTGCTAAAACACATTTCAAAGCTAAATTATTTCAGAGAGTTGTGGAAAAACAAATTATGTTCATCTTTTTTATTAGTTCTGTAATTATTGAAAGTCAATCGTGCAAATTTTCTGCCACAGCTCATCATTGAGGATCCCTTTATTATCTTCAAAATTGCTATAACTTTTTTCTGTAAAAGAAAATTTGTTTCAAAATTTTCTCTGTTTTTTAAATTTTTTAACAACATTTTTATGGAAAACTTTAATTGAACCTAATAAATTCTCTTTTATTTGTTGTTACAAAGTTTAGTTATGTAACATTTTACCTTGCACCATAATAATTGCACCAATGTTAGTCTTTTTTTTTCCCTTCAAAATCTAGTCCCTTTTCCTTTAAAATTGCAGTTTCTTTTTGAAATCTTCTCGTTAATTCTTCTATCCATTTTCATTTTCCCCCCTAACAAAATACAAACCTGTTGCTTGCAACTGTACCACAATAATTAATAAATTTTGAATCAAATTGGGGCAGTACAGCTATAGCGGTTAACCAATAGCTTTGAAACTATTGGTTAGGTGTAACTAATTCATTAAGCATCATTTTTGTTGTAGGGAAAAGGAATTTTAATTTAAAGTATAATTTTTTAACTGATTAACCATTAAAAATGGTTGATTGTAAATAATTAGCAAAGTGATCGGATCTTGATTACTGTCAATATATTACCGCATGCCTAATTTTATACTTTTAAAAATGCCTTTTAAGATCCCTTTTTGACCCCCTTTTTAAAAAGATATTTCCCTTTTCTCTCTAGGAACAAACTGAAAATCTGTTGGGAGCCCTGTGATAAACACAGGATGTAGCGATTCTAAAATGTCTTTTTTAAAAAATTTCCTTCTTAATCCTTTCTATCGATCAGAATCTTAAAATGCACCTTTCATGTATCAGCTCAAAAACATTTTTGAAATATTTATAATCTATTATATTTGATTAAAATTAAGAAATTCTCCCCAAAGCTTTAGAAGCATGGATTTGTTGCAATAATTTTAATTTATTTTAAGTTGCAGACACACACAGTTATGTGTATTTATATATATATGTGTGCATGCCCACATACATATTTGTGTATGAATTTGATCTACTTTTTAACTCTAATGTAGTTACTCTGAAGACTTGATGAAGCTATTTTTAAAACAATACATTTGTGGAATTCATTTTGCTTTAAAATCTTTTGATATTTTTTGAAGGAAAATTTTTCATTTATAAAAATCTGTTTTATGTATATAAAAAAGAAGACTTTAGCATATATTCTCTGAGGAATGACTTTAGCACAAATTTTTTTTCTAGATATTTGTTATTAGTATATGTTGAACAGCACTATACTTAGTTTTAAAAGCAGAGATAAGGCAGTGAGAAGCAAAGGGATATAATTGCCAAAACTTAAAAAATGGAAATAATAAGTTCAAGTTAGTAGAACCTCCGTCTGTTTTTGGACAAGAGATGGTACTAGTAGCTCTAGCTATACATCATGAAGTCCAGCTACATCCCTTTGCTTCTCCACTGCCTCAGTTGTGAAACTTTCCTTTGTATGTAACCAATCTGATTGCTACAGTGTATTAATTTATTTTAATACTTCTGATAGAATGAATTTCTTTTTGTGGTTTCCACTTTTGTTTTTGCTTGTTATAAACTTTGATCTGTATCGTTTAGTGACTTTCCTAATTTTATTCCTTTTTTTCATTGCAGAGAAAATCTGTTGTCCGATAGCTTATATGGGTGTTGTGTCGTGACGTGTACATTGTGTGCCTTTATTAGTCTCGTATGGTTACGAGAACAAATACTTCATGGTGGAGGTCCAGAATGGTTGGAACAAGAACATGATCTCATACATGTATGTATTGTGTGTGCATGTTTTTCCTTGCATTTTAACTGTATTTTATGCTGGTTTGGGGTTTGTATGATTTTTAAAAACTCTTATGCCTGGAACAAAAGGTCCTGAAAGGAACCTACTCCGAATATTGGCATTAGAATAACGGATCTTTCGATCTTGATAGCAAAAATGTTCTTTTTTTTTTGCAGTAACAGAAATGTTTTTTTACTAGATTAGCGATTATAGTTGAATACCTGTCGCAAAAGCTGATTTTGTAACATGATAATGACAAAGCAAAATGAAACTTATAAAATTTTAGGTAATAAAGATTTTAGGAACTATAAACATGATGAATTAATAAAAACAGTTTATTCCGGATAACAGTTATTTTGTTAATTCCCGAAATGAAAAAGTTTTACTTATTCATAAATACAGTGAAGCACGGTTTATACCTTTTTGAAGGGACTGTATGAAAAAAGAATATAAAAAAGAGTATAAATGAAAAAGTCATAGGTATGGATCGTTCTACGTCAAATCGCCTAAATTTAATAGTCAGCTGTGCGGTCAGGTCTCCTATTTTGTCCGTTATTTTTTTATGAATAGATAACTAAGAGATGTGCTCAAATTAATTTTTTTAGATTTTTGGAACAAAAATTACGCTTTGGAGAATTTTTTAAAAAATTGGATTTTTGATCATTTTTTGGAGTCACCATATTGGCATGAATTTAGAAAAATCTCTCTAATTTCTTGAATTTTAAACCAATTAAGCGGAATTTGGTATCAATTTCAAGCTAATACTTTTCTCTTTCAGTGTGAACAACAAAAAGTATTCTGTGAATAGTTGGGTGTTCCCACTCCTTTTTTAAAGTCAGTTTTTATACTTTTTCGATTGAAGATCAAATAAGTCATATCCAGAGTACCTATTTTTATCTTCATCATTTTTTTTGGGGGGGGGGGGCATGTTTAAATCATTCCCTTGCTATGTAGAAAAAAATAGAGGGATGTTTCTTGTGGTTTTAAAATAAAAATAAAGTTTTTTTTTGCAGAAAAATACACTTTTTCTATTTCTTTCAAGCTTTTTTGAGCTTAAAAAATCCAAAAAACTTTTTAGAACAATTAATACTGAACTGACAAAGGATAAGAATTGATTTGAATGAATAGTTAATCGCTAAAAAACTGTTCACTTTGGAAAAGATTTGTGCAAAATCATTGGTTTCAAACTTCACAAAAAGAACGCTTTTGATTGAAAGTGTACTAAATATTAAGAATAATAATTTGAAGAATAGTGTAAAAAATATTTCTAATGGCATTATTTTGTGCTTTTTTTTTTTTTTTTTTTGACGGATGAAAAAAGAAAAAAAAAAGGTACTACTACTGAAAAGTTTTCGTAGCATAAACTTGTTTGGATTGCTTTTCACCTGACAATAATATTACACATTTACAACACTTCTCACTTTCACACAGATTTCTCTGAAGATTATTTTTGCCGATTGAAGTAGATTTTTAAATCTCTTTGGAACTTATTGATAAAAATCAGATTTTCTCATCTTTTCATGCAAAGTAAATAGTAATTTTTTTAAAAATAAATGCAGTCTGCACAGGTGTGCCTTTCTTTTCCCATTTTATAACCAACAAAAGCCATGTGTCGATTCACTTTCAAAGTGAAAGTAGAAAAATGTGAATTGTTTGAGTATTGTAAGAGTGGAAAATGATTGTCAGGTGTTATGTAATCTAAACAAGTTTATGCTTTGAAAATTTTTCAATAGTATTTTTTTTAACATCTTTTAATGTCGAAAAAAGAAATGCAAAAAATTGCCACTAGAAATATTTTAACACTATTCTTCAAATTATTATTTTTAATATTTGATGCACTTTCAATCAAAAGTTTTTTTTTTTTTTTTGTGAAGTCTGAAAGGAAGGTTTTTGCACACTCCTTTTTTCAAAGTGAACAACTTTTTAGCGATTAACTATTCATAAAAATCAATTTTCATCCTTTGACAGTCCAGTATTAATTATTCTGAAAAGTTTTTGGTCTTTTTTAAGCTCAAAGGAGCTTTAAATTAATAGAAAACTTATGCAATTTATGCAAAACAAACTTTATTTTTTTAATTTTAAAACAACAAAAAACACTCTTCTAATTTTTTCTACCTAGTAAGAGAATTATTTAAACATGCTACGAACAAAGCTTGATGCAGATCATAGTAGATACACTGGAGATATGACTTATTTAATCTCCCAATTGAAAAAGCATAAAAACTGACTTTTGATAAGGAGTGGCAACACCCAACTATTCACAGAGTACTTTCTGTTGTTCACACTGAAAGAGAAATCTATTAGCTTGATATTGATACCAAATTCAGCTTAATAGGTTGAAAATTAAAGAAATTTGAGAGATTTTTCTAAACTCATGCCAATGCAGTGATTCTGAAAAATGATCAAAATTCGAATTTTGAACAAATATTTCAAAGTGTAATTTTCATTTGAAAAATCTAAAAAAATTAATTTAATCATATCTCATACATAGATATCTATTTGTAAAAAATAATGGACAAAATCGGAGACATGACGGCACATGGCATTGGGTGATTTGACGTGAAGTGACCTGGGCGGTCATTCCAAGCTCCTCAGCTTGCAAGATCAAGATTTTCGCTCACGTGATCAATTGTAATGTATAAATGTCACAGAGTAGCATTCTAATCTACTCGAATCTAGCCGCAAGATAAGTTCGAGTAGATTAGAATGCTACTTTGTGACATTTCTACGTCACAACCAATCACGTGAGCGAGAATCTCGATCTCGCAAGCTGACGAGCTTGGAATGATCGCCCTGTATCAAGGCCCGCGGGAGATAGAAAGTCAAAACATGTTCTTCCCTAGCCACTGTGACGTCATGGACTGAAGGCTTATCGTTTTGCTGGGATAAGTTTGCCGGGAGGCCTGCTTTGCTATCTAATCTTCGTTACCACGAGTACAATTTAGCCATTTTCTTAGAGTGCATCTAATGCTAGTAAAAAAAGACTAATGTTTTGAAATACTTGTTCTTGTGAGGCAAGATTCTGTACGAGTGTTCTGTGGTGGGTTTCAGAAGCAACTGCGATAGTGCACCAAAAGTAAATTTTTTTCCACTTCTTAAAAGACAACAATCAGCAAAAGAAATAGCTAGCAGCTATTCCCAGAAAGGAATTGAAAGCAACTAGAAACTCTGGGGTAAGTTATGTTTGTCTTTTTTCGATGTATCATTTATTAACTTTCCAAAAAGAGCAATTTTAGTGTCAAAGAGTTACGTGTACTTTCAAAACAAATGAGCCAGAAATAGCACGTGTTTAAAAGCAATTCGGTGTTTACATTTTATTAATATGATGAACATGAACTTATTTTTTTCGCATTGAAAATTCTTACTCTTCAATTGCTAAAATAAATGATATGCATTTTTAATTAAACAATATGCTACCTTATTTTTCATTTCCGTATATGTTTAAGCACTGATAAATCTTTTGAAAATAAAAATAGGGATATTAAAAACATCACAGATTTAAAAATGTTTGAATTGTTAGGGCAAAATTAAAATTATAGCCTTGAATGATTTAGATGTATCCGATAACACTGTAGATCATTCTGATAGTACATCTAATAATTTCAAAATAACAATAGAAAAAAATGATATTATGAGTATAAAACCATTGACCCCATTACTTACTAATATAAGCGGTTACTTTGTACATGCTTTCTTGAAATGTAAAGATTGTAAAAATTATTTGACTAATGACATTATTGATTTTTATACTGATGAAAGTGAAATTGATTCTTTTTCATTTATAAAAAGTATTAATCGTGGGGATTTAAAATACCCTTGCAATGAAGCTGTTAATATAGTATTGTTTCATTACATAGTAGTATTAAAATTATTGTCTGAAAATCATGAAAACATATTTGGTAATATAAAAAATCAAAGAGCTGTTGTATAAAAAAGACGAATCTGTCACGAAATGAATTTTCTTTTAACCATTTGATCAATGTAAAACTGGCCATTCTTCTGAGGTAAGTACTTAATTTGATTATTTGTGCAGCTTCAAACACTTTTTAAAAATTTGCTCTAAGAAAGTTAATGATTTGTTGGCATTAAAGAAAAATGAATCTAAAAGAGAAAGTTAGATACATTAAAAAAATGATTGTTCAGTTTCTGTATATTCATTCCATGTTTCAATAAAAGGTTTTTACAAATTCAAGTTTTGTCTTTATTTACCTGTACTTAAAGTTAGAAAACTGCATTTTGAATTTAAAATATTAACTCTATTTTCAAACAATGCATTTCAGGACTAAGCATGCATGTAAAAAAACATGTAATTTGTCTCTTCAAAAAGAAGGAAATATTAAAAGTTTTAAATTTGGTATATGTATAATACAAAAAAAAAAAAAAAAAAAAATCTCTCTTCAAGAGAAAAATTAGAAACTATTTTGAACTTTGAAGAATGCATGAATTTACAACATAGTGTATTATGTTTTTGTGTATTTTTTGTGCATATGTGTGCGTAACAATATATTTTCACAAAAGATAAAAATGTTATCTGTATTTATGATTTTGATATAAATAATTTCGTAAAAGACTTCATTATTTTACTCTAATTAATTCAACTCAGCTTTCTGCATTAAAATCAGTTGACTTAAGTAGCATTAAAATGAAATCAAACATTTTGAAAACACTGAATAGCTACAACTCAGAGTCAGCCTCCAGACAGTATTCTGGAGAACCTGTGGGAAGGCTTTCTTTATTTCGAGGGTGTTGGGTTAATATGTATTATGTGCGTTAATATGTATTAAACTCTTCTGGGACCAAATTAAACAATGTATAATTGATAATAACGTATAAAAGAGGAAGGTATGCACGATGCTTCACTGTAAATATTTCACCTTTGTCTCAATTGAAAATATCAACTTCAGCATAACGTTTTTTTTCCCCTGATTAATTTTGGTTTTCAAATGGGAAAATTATCCATATAACAAGTGTAATATTAGCTTTTTTCTTCCTTTTTTCAACAATCATTCAGCAGCTGCTTTCAGTTTACAATATTTCTTATATCCAAATGGTTCACAATACAAATTATTATTTGTGGGTTTTGTATTAAAAACAAAAACTTGAAATACTCCTGACGTGGATATAAAAAATATAAAAAACTTCTAAGTAATATTTTAAAAGTAGAAAAAAATTATTTTCATAATTTTTGCAAAACGCATTGAAGCATTTTTAATAACTTGATTTAACACTACATTTTTTACCTCCCATGGACATGTCATGGAATATTTTCAGAGCTTGCTAAAAAAATAAAAAATAAACAAAAGCAAGAAAGAAAAAATTATGAACATTTTCAGGGATATGAAATGATATTTTCAGTTTCATACTTAAACATTTTATTTTTGCATTGTAAGTACAATTATCATTTTGTTAAAGTCTGATTTTTCAAATTGGTTTTCTCAGTTATTCTCTATTGTCAAGACTTTCGATTTAATATTTATGCTTTGTATTTACGAAGAAAAAAGAAAGAATGCTGATAATTTTTCAACAAGCTAAAAAAAAAGAGAAAAAACAATACTAAAAATGTGATTGAATAACATAAATTATATGTTCAATAAATGCGTCATCTTGCTTTTTACTTCACAATTTCAAGCTTTATTATGTTGTTCAAATATATTTACAGGTTACCGTCACTGAAAGTTTTTGAAAATGTCTTAAAATTTTTATTTTACTACTTCTTGCCCTATAATATTCATTTCCGAAATTGTAAAGAAATCTTTACAAAAAGTATATAGGCTATTTGGGTAAAAGTAAGTAAAAAGGGATAATCCTTTACTGTTTTTTGAGTTCTTAACAAATTGCTTTTGGTCACCTTTTAGTTACTTTTTTGTCACCTTTTTGTCACCTTTGTTTTCAAATTTGTCACCTTTCTGACTTTTTTCAAAGGTCATCAGCAGTCCTCGGCCTGATACTTTATAGTGAAACCTCAATAAGTAGTCGACCGGTTCAAGTTGGTCACTCCGTTTAAGTGGTCAGTTTTCTTTCGTTCCGACAAGGTCTCATTCACAGTAATGTAAAATGACCCTCCCTTACTGGTCACCAAATTGAATTTCACCCACTTCACTAGTCACTCAAAAGTTGTTTTCTAAAATTCCTTTTCCTTATCGGATCTTAGAAAATAGTGTCGGACTTAGTTAAAAGGCTGTTTGATATTCATTTTTCCTTGAAATCTTGATCCTCGGTTCTGGTCATTCAAAGCATACTTCTTGCTGTGACTCTGCCAAGTGCCGAGAATATGAATCTAACTCCTTCCAGCAAGACAGACAAAATCTAATTCCCTGAGAAAGTTAATCAGTACTTAACATTCGTTCACGAGGAACAACAAACACGAAATTTAAAGCTTGATGTATGTTAGAAGAGATAGTTCTTTTCCTGTAAGCAACAACTTCATCAGTCAACATTGAAGGATTGTATTAATGTACCATAACTAAATTAAAATAAGTTGTTATTAAGTGATGTACAAGTAAGAGAAAATAAAACAAAGTAACTGTCATTAATATTTTCCCCCCTTTTTAAAATGTCCACTAATTTATAGGCATTTATTACATAAGCTATTGTTTTTCCTCACAGAATTCTAATGCTATTCATGAATATTTGTAAGGCTTTTTTTTTCTTCCTTAATTTCCACTCCACATAAGTAGTCACTCCGCATAAGTGGTCAAAAATTTTTGATCCCTTGAGTGACGACTTAACGAGGTTTTACTGTAATATGATAACTAGAAGCAATGTGAAAGCAAAACATCAAAATATGATAAAAAATGTACTTTTTTGGAGCCTGTATCTCAGTGCACTGAGGGTTAGTATAGAACTTGATGCCTACATTTCAAACTAGAGTGTATGTCTTTTCACAAACAAGTGACATAACTATGGGCAATGGTGCTGTAGGCTCAAAAAAGTAACTTCTTGATGAGGAAATTGCATAAGAGTTAACGACGCATTCAGTTAGTTGCACTCAAGCTACAATGATTTGTCTTGCATTTTTTTACTGTCCCACTAGTCAATTAGGAAATTATAACCTTGTTTTATGTCATAATATTGCCATAATATTGCTGTTATCATAAGTAATAAAATATGACTTAGTTATTGTTTGCTATCATGGTAGTTTAGTGCAGATAATTTAATTTTTGTCACTATAATGTACAGCCTAAACGAATGTCAAAGAACTATAATGTACAGTACAAATGAAAAAATTCTATCCTAATTAAAAAAATGAAAAAATACCTAAAACACCCTCAAAAAAAGTGTTACAAATAACTTTCGTTTTTACCGCAATAATAACCTTTTTTTTTTTTCACATTGCTTCCAGTCATCATATTATAAAGTATGGTAGTAAGAATAATCAGTTTATTTGCAAGTCTAATAACTCTTTTATCGTAAGTTTTTGAACATACTTGGTTTTTAAATAGTATCTGGAAGTCCCTGGAGGAAAGTTTAAGCCTAGAGGTGTTGATTGAATTGAAAATGAAATAATTAATTTTATTGTTTTGAAATACGTATTGCGTTCTTGAAAAGAATTTGCCCATAGTTCTGTCACTTGATTGTGAAAATACACTTACTCTAGATTGAAATGCAGGCAGTAAGATCTATACTGACCCTCAGTGCACTGAGATACAGACCCCTAAAAAGTACACTTTTTATCATATTTTGACGATAAAACTGCTATTTTTCGCAGCTGTGAGCATTAACCATGCATTTAATGAACCTATTTAATAATTTATGTATATCACTACACGAATTGCTCTCAAAAACTATGGTTGAGCCTCAGTGCATGGAACCAGGAGGCCTCAAACATGACACATTTTCACTTCCTTCGGCACAGTTTAGCCACCCCTGCCAGGGTCCATTGAAGGTCAGTCATAAAATTTATGATATTTCATTTGAGGCATTAAATATCATGTTGTAATCACAAAGATTACTTTTGCAGATGCTCAGTCCGCAGAGATAATTGAATATTCTCTTAATTATTTCTCTAACTGTAATGTTTTTTTTAATGTGTTCATTGCATAGCAAGTGGCACATGCTTATTTTCAGGGCTAGCTATAACTCTGAATATATGACATGTCCTTAAACTGGTGCTAATGCATCTGTTCCATTGAAAATCCTGTTTGTGAAATGTTTGCTTTCTAACCTGTTATCTTAGAATGTAGGTTAATGGAAGAAGTTGCATTGCTGGTATTAAGTGTAGAAGTGAGTTTTTAGTTGGAAATGAATTTAATAAAAATAAATCTGCAGCCTTTTGTAAAACATCACCCTGCAAAAGTTTTTGTTTCTTTTTGAAATCTCATTTTTTTTATGCTGGCCTTTCTTTAATACTAGTTTTTCAGCTGTATATTCAATTTGTGTTATCATTGTATTTGTTTTTAGACTTAAGATTCTTAGTCTTATTTACTTTTTTTCTTCAATAGAACATACTTGATAATCCCATTGAATTTGTGAATAACTTGCAAGCTAATCCTCCTCCTGCCCAGGACATCCCTGAAAATGTTGACGAAGATGAGCCAAATGTTGGAAATGAAGGAAATAACGGGGCCCAAGGTGAAAATGGTGCCCAAGGTGATCAACTGCTTTACATTATTGTATTATTATTTTCTATGTACGTAGGGTAGGTTAGGGTAAAGCTCCGCAATTTTCAGTTTTTATAACACCATGGTCAATAAAGGACAGATTTTCTCATCTTTTCATATTAGTAATTGCGTGGGTTGTTATCTTTCATCCTTCCAAATTCTAGCTACGTCTGATTAGTAATAAATGAAAAAATTACAGTTTAGCGGGAAAACAAAATTGCTGGGTTTTGCCCCACAACATGAGGTAAAACCCCTCAATGCGGATCTTCACTCCACTCAAGATGAATGAATAAAAAGGGTGCCTCCTTGATAGAAACACTTGAAAACCTTCCTTGAAACATTGGTTTATTGTTATTCAGCAGTACCAAACTTAAATATCTCATAAGTTTAATCTTTTTTTTTAAACTGTTCACAAAAATATTTTCTTCTCCACAAACAGGATTAGTTACCCAGGAAAAAATGATAGGCGCATTATAAAAAATAATTTAATTGCCAGAGGCTATAATTTAATTGAATATCTAGTACCCAGTGCTTTAAGTAAACAGCACACTCAGTTGAGTTTTCTAACAATGTTATTGCGTCGTAGATGGAACCGTGTTCTGTTGAGGTTACGACAATTTATAAATAACGTCTTTATTTCCAATGACTCTTTCTGTGTCTTAGTGTATTTGCTGGCTTCTAGATGTTTTATATAAAAAAAACTCTACATAACCTCTTCGTCATAGTGAAGTTATCTTGGCCACATTGTGCAGGGATTAGCTTCGAGTTATTCTCTACAGTTTTACACAAAATGATTGGAAAGTCTGTTTCTTCTTTGAAGTCGCAAGCTTTTGTTCTATTTTTTAGACATGTCTTCAATCGATTTTTTGAACCTAACTTTAATGTCTACCATACAGAATGAAACAATGTCTGCAGTTAAGCTATATTCTTTCATCAAGTTCAACATTTTTCATGGTTCTGAATTGTTTTTCTTCTGGAGGTACTAGAACAGAAAATTAAACATACGTAAATGTTCAAAAATAAAAAAGAAATTATTATATTAATGAAAGCACATCTGAATTGAAATGAATGTAAGATTTTACCTAACAAATCTTATCCGAAATAAAACTTCATGAGTAAATGTCCACCTACAATTATTTTTTTAAAGTTGAATAAGCTGTACAAAACACATGCTAAACAAAAATATCAATATATTCAGTAAATTATCGCCCATTAGCCAGGGCTAAAGCAGAAATACGTGAAATACACCGCCAGCTCAGTCATTTCCAGCCAAGGACTGCAGTTTTGTGCTTTGGAGATGGAAAACCTCTTAAGGAAGCCAAGAGTGTGAAACAAACTGGTAGCTAATATAGAATTAGCAGACCAGACGAGTGACCGAAGCAATGGTTCGGTTCAACTCGAAGATTGAACTGTTCAATCTTCGAGTTGAACCAACACCAGGGGATTTACAACCACCTACCTTAACCGTATTTTTGTGTTGTCATGACAGTGTGATTTTTTTCTCTATATGCCATTTCTTTTCCCATCATTAATTTTTTGGTAGCCATACATCTCTGGGCTGTATGGTAGATAGGGCACGATTTCATCAACGAGTTAGTAGCAAATAGCTTGTTAAAGAAATCAAGCAATAACTAGATATGTTCAGTAACAAAAATTGCTAGGCATATCTCTCGTGGTTTGTCTACTTGAAAATAATTTTGGTTGCTTTCATTTGAATTTTTTTTTTTTTTTTTTTTTGAATTTGGAAAACTATGTAATGTGTTTTAGTTAGAAAAGAAAAGGAATTTCGTTAAATGAAAAGCAATTACTGACCTTGTTTTGAAAACCCCGAATATTGTATTTGCATCAGTAAGTTTGCATCATACAAAGTAAACAAACACAGGACTCATAGTCCTCCTATATCTCCTATATTTCCACAACTTGTCAGATATTCTCCTATATTTCCTATATTTTCTCACTAATTCCTATATTTTTTTCGTCAGATGTCAAATGCTACCCAAAAAGGCAAAAACCTTTGATCCATTTTTTCTACTTTCTCCTCTGCTTTGTCGATGTTGGCATATGTACTAAACTTCTGTTTAATTAATTTTATTTTTAGGAAATATACAAAATATAGATGATTTTGCTTGCAACTTTAAACTTGTTTTCACTTATTTTTTCCTTTTAATGAGTTAACTATGTAATTGTAATAGTAAGTCATGTTAACTTTAAGTTTACGGCTGTAAAGATTTTAAAAGCTTTTAATTTTGTCTCATATAATTTTACATGTAGTTCAAATGAATGGTAGTAGCTCAAAAGATTGTTTTTGAAAATGCTGTGTACAGATTTTGATACCAACTCAACTTCGAGTACTTCCAATGTTTCAAAGCTTGTAGCTCGCTAAAAAATGTAACTATCTCGATGAACAAAGCCATTTTATAGGATTTTGTTTGCTTTTTTCAAGTTTGTTCTTTTTTTATGTGTAGATTTTTCAAGAATTTCAGGAATCGTTATAATGCCGTTACAATGAGTGCCGGGTAATTGAATCAGCTACTTTAATGGATCAAATCCTCAAAAACAAAGCAAAATCCAGTTTTAACATTAAAAAATTGCTGAATATTTGAATCAAACATGCCGCTTTAATGAATCAAGCGTATGAGACTGACCATTTCCTGCAAACGTCATGCATTAGCGCAGTCTTTTTTTCTTTGGCTTCATTTAGTAAAATTAGTTTTTTTTTTTCTGTAAGTTGTGAAATGAAGGGGAGGCAGAGTGTTGCACATTTTTTGTAATGGTTTTCTCGGGAAAAGTCCCAACAAAACCAGAGAGAAGTCGAGTCGATGGGACTTCTGTGCTCTCGGCTTTCTCACTGTAAGTGTTAGCATTGAAGCAATGAGGTACAAATACTGAGGACTAAGGGTAGATTTATGACGTTAAAAAAATAATGTCCAAGTTAATTCTTATCTAGTTCTATCAATCAATAAGAGATGCATTTTTCGAAGCACATAAGTTAAAATCTAAATTTTGTAATTGCTTTTTCGTACTGTTTTGCACAAAAATTCTTTAAATAATCAGCGAATGAATATTTTGAGTGAGTAGTATACTCCTAATGATATCTCGTTTGACTAAAAACTTAATTTAAGTTATCTTAAATTGTATGTAGAATTCTACGTTTAAAAATAAAAGAAAAAATTCACACACAATTTTTCTTAATTGAATTTAAATTGTTTGAAACAAACATGATTCATATAAGTGGCCGTGGGTACAAAAATTCATTTGCTCTCACATCTGTTACTCTTCACATTACTATGACTTCATGCATATTAAAATTGTACTGATAATAGCGCTCAGTTTTTTTTTTTGTTTGATGCTTCAAACATAAAATTCTGTACTTTTTCGAAATTCCTATATATTTTCTACCTAACTCTTATATATTTTTCCTTTTAAACTCCTATATATTTTGCTACCAAACTCCTCTATTTTTCCTTTCAAACTCCTATATATTTTTTTCCACTTGCTATGAGCCCTGCAAACAAATATTGGATTAAAAAAACCCCGATCATATCAGCTGCCAATTAAGAGATGTGAAAATAGATTCTTTTAATGGTGAGATTGTTTTTGCTAGGCTGTGGTGTAATTAAATAGTCGGTAGAAAGTGTTCGAAAAACCTTCTTTCTTTTGATGTATGACTGTTGATAAAATTTGTTAAGAGGCTCTAAGTAGTAGGAGTATTGTGAAAGATTCCAGTCTAGATAAATTTTCTGTTAAAAATTAGAATCAAGTGCATTTTAAGGCTTTTTTCAGTTTTCATTTTCATTCTAATGCTCTTTTTGCCCTTAATGCTAGTCTGGAGCATTTATTTTGCATTTCACTTTGACTGTTATTTTTAATATTTATTTGGCTATAACAACAATACTGCCATGCTAAGCACAAAAGCCATATCCGTACTTTTTACCAAAATTCGAGTTGCAGACACATGTTTCGCCTAAATACAATGTTTTATGGTCATCTGTCTGCAGGAAATATTTTTTTAAAAATTCTGAAAAAGTTTCATCTGAGTCAAATACATGGAAATGCAAAATTTTGGACTTATCTGCAGATACGACTTCTGCCCATAGCACAGCAGATCAGTAATGGACTAAACATTGAGTTCTGTAAAAAAAAAAAAAAAAAAAAAAGAAAATCCTTTTTTTTTTCTATTTTTTATGCGAGATTACTTTTTGTTTTTTCAAATGGAATTTTTAAAAGTTGATCTGGTGTGAAGGTGCTTAAAAATTAAAACATTGGAAGAAATATCCCACTAGAGTATTTCTTTGAGTTTATTAGTTTTTTTATATGCTTTCTTAATTTAATAACCTCAGATAAACATTTTGAAACATTAAATTATTTTAACAATTCACAAATTTTAAGAAACAAAAATTAAGAAATATATAGAAGCAGAAAACTGGGTCTTACATTTCATTAGAAAAACTAACTTTAAATTTTGTCTCTGTTTGTACCCACTTTAAAGTAGAGGGTGTCCGAAAAAGATCCATACAATTTCAAAAATTTATTGAAAAAGAAACAATAGGGTTACAACGAAACTAATTAGTACATTAGATAGAATAACTCAAAAAGTTTTTTTTCTGCAGTATGTTTCTGACCATATGTGGCGCTACATGTCACGTAAAGGAATATTAAAGCATTTTAGTTATTTCAATGCCGGATCGCGTGAAGAAAGCTCAATGTGTTGTGTGGTTTATTGAAACAAAATCCGATACGCCAACACAACGGAACAAAACATCCAAACAGCTGTAGCTACTGTTGATGTTAGCATGCTGAAACGGTCGTGGATGGAATTGGATTATTGTCTTGATATTGTTTGTGCTACGATAGGGTCTCATGTAGAAATTCCCTAAGGTAATAACTTAAATTATAGGAAAAAAACTTTTTGAGTTATTCTATCTAATATACTAAGCAGTTTCACTGTAACCCTATTGTTTCCTTTTCAATAAATTTTTGAAGTTGTACGGATCTTTCTCGGACACCCTGTAAATTTTCATTTGAAAGTCAAAAATTTTACTTTATTACTGTACCAGTGAAGCAAAAATGATAGAAACCTTGTTATTTAGTGCAAGACAGAGAAAGAGAAAACTGTAAAAGTATTGCTGACACATGTATCAATGATGCATGGGATTTTATTTCTAGATAACGAAATTCCATGAATTTCTCTCTTTGAGTTTACGAAATTTTGCTTGTCATGTTGTTATTGTATCATGGGATGTGAAAAAGTCTCAAAGAAACAAGTCAGCTATGGTCCTTACATGTCATGGAACATTGTGAAATATAAGTTTGACATTACTAGACTATTAGTTTTATTCATAGGAATAAACTTTTCCTATTTTCACTAAATAATCCCATTAGATGAAAATCAACAAAATGACTTTCAATTGTTTGATACAACCCACCTATTTTTTAAGAGTTATTTTTGAAAACTAACTATGCTTACTTTTATTTTAGCAGACGTCAACAATTGGAATCCTATCGAATGGGATCATGCAGCAGAAGAATTAACTTGGGAAAGGGTAAGCTGCAATATTAGATGCTTTTTTCTGATTTGTAGATTTATCACAAGAATTTTTATAATAATGATAAATCTAAAGATTAAATGCAAATATTTAATATCTACTAGCAAAATTTTACTGTTTTGAAAATAATCAGTACAGGTCTTGTTCCAGTAAGTAAAATATCACTTTTATGTCCCTTTTCTGAACTAAGTGTTGCCAATAATCTGTCATTTCTCATTTGAAAGTCTTTTTCTCTACTCCAATTTAAAAAATAAAGAAAAGTAAAAAAGAAAAGCAGTGCCTTTATTTTTCTTTGGAAAATAAGTACAAATTATCAGTGATTGTTGAACTTAATAAACACATGTTTCAAATATATCTTTAGCTTCCAGTGTGTAAGTCACAGCCTTCCTATATTTTTTTGTGGTTCTATACATTTTAAAACCTCCTATTTCTCATATTTTCTATTTTTCTCTCAATGTTTCCTGTAAGTTCCAAATATTAGTAGCTGTTTTTGTTCTAACAGTTTTCAATTAGCAGCTGTGAAAGTGAAATCATATTTAGTTATAAGAAACTGCAATGTAAAAAACAATTGTACAACGTATGAAGTATAATTCTTAGAAATTTGAACATTTCATACATTGTTAAGTGATCTTTCATATTTAGTTATGCTTCACTTTGATGTAAGGGTTTCAGCACTACTTTGTTTCTCCCTTTTTATTATCTGTTTTATATCTTACTAGCAAAAATACCCGGCGTTGCCTGGGTCAGTAATAATTATGAGAAACAATCGTTACTTGCACTTGTTTTCTGCTTTAAGTGAAAGAATTTAAAACACTCCTTTTGGACATGATTAAAAATCTAGCTTCTTCCTTACCCATAAAAGTAAAATAACAAAAGGTATAAAGAGAAAAATAGTATTCATTTTGAAACGAAAGCACGAAATTTAAGCATATATAAAATTGAAGAATGGGGTTGTTTCCAAAATTATAAAAGTATTTTTTTCTGAAAAAGCATGCTTAAAAACATAGGATCTGACCATTTTTTTAAAAAATTGTTTAAGTTTAATATTTTTAAAAAATGTTTAAATCGGTGCCCTTTCATGGTTTACGCTCCTGCCGATGATATCACAAATGATGAAATGCCATTCAGTGTTGCCATTCACAGAGCAAAATATTTAATTCGCATCTTAACTCACGTGTATTGGCAACTATATGGTTGATAGCAAGCGTAGAGCGCAATTTTAATTTGCTTATTGATTATCATAACGTGGAAACGTAGTAGAAAGATGCGCCAAAGAGCATCATTTGTGACGTCATCAAGACCACGCCGTGTTTGAAAGATCAGACATTTTAAAAAATTAATTAAAAAATAACTGTTGGGAAAATGAAAGTATTTTCTGGATCCATATTATTATCTTTCTTTTGCTTATTCTATCAATTTCAGTGACAAAAAGTAGTACTTTTGACTGAAGGAAACAACCCAATTTCCGAAATATGAAATTTAACTTCACATGTTTCAAAAGATTTATCAGTTAATACTTTTTTTTTTAAATCTTGGAGTCGTACCTTCTCTGTATGTCTATTGAAGTACAAACTGTTTAAAAAAAGTATCCGTAATCCCTTTATACTTGCTTTAGTTACTTTGGGAAATTTCAATTTTTGTGGGTTCTTTGTGTGATTTTAAATCTTACCGAATTTGCAGGAATCGTTTTGAGATACGTTGGATAATGCTCCTCCTCATTACTTTGTAAAACGGTATATGTTACTAATTTTCGTTAAAGAAATATTGTCACCAGATGCTGAGATACTTTTGGTCACCATAAAATGTCGCTAAACAGTTTCATCCGAAATGTTTCCAAACTAAGTAGTAAAATTTGGCGATTGTTTGAATTTAAATGGAAAATAATCAGCCAAATCTATTTGCCAATCTTGTGGAAAAACTCTTCTTTAAGATTTAACTTGAGAAAAGCCTCGAACAGTCAGGCGAAACACAAAAATATTCAACAATACAACAATTCAAGCTATCAAAAACTGGGAGTTGAGATGATACACTAAATAATGAATTGGCTTGATGAAAGCCTTCGAACATGGAACAAAAAAGCTCATAGCTTGTTTTTTATACAACTTAGAATTTTCTAACAGATGCCATCTTCAGCAGAAAAATTAGCGCTTTCGATGGATACATGATTTTGATATGTACACGTATTTTTTCACCCCCATATTGGGTCTTTTATGCGATAATTGGGACAAAAATTGGAATAAAAAAGGAACTATCAATCGGATTTCTTTCGAACTGGTCGACAAACCTCCCCAGTACCCAAAAGAATAAACGGTGAAAGTTTCAGTCAAATCTGCGGGGTAGTTTCTGAGATCTTAGGGAACAAATTTACCAAACTCCATTTTTATATATATAGATTCTTTTCTTTTTCTTATCTTTCTTTTCTTTATTTCTTTTCTTTTTTCCATTGTATTTCTTTTTTATCACACTGTAGAAACATTTAAATTTTAAAATAAATAAACAAATGAATAAATAAAATAATTAAAGAAATAATGAATGTTTATTTTGTAAAGATATCTTATTTGCAAGATTTTTTTTATTTTGCTTATGTTTTAGTCTCTTTTTAATCATTTATTTCCATTTCAATACTATATTTTATGTTTGTCACATTAAGTATTTTAAATAGGGCAAGGTGTATGTTTATGAGTTTATTTATTTGGTTATTTTATTTTATGTTTTTTTTTTTTTTAAATTCATGGACTAAACAGTCAAAATATGGTTTTTCATTAAATTCAAACATCCTAATTCTTGTGTATCCAAACAAGCCAGAACCCCAGTTGTATGATACATGTGTAACTGTAATCAATATTTATTGATAATATGTAGTTTGAAAATTTAAATAATTCATTTGTGTAAGTTCTATTTGCTTTTTTTTTTTTTTTGATGCCATTTTTAAAGAAACAAAATATCTATTTTAAGTTTTTTTTGTAGCAATATGAATATTTTCTTTGTGATTAATTTTTAACTTTATTTCATTCAATTCTTAACTAAACTCGATTTAACTTTTTTTTTTTGCTTACAGCTATTGGGCTTAGACGGATCACTAGTATTTATGGTATGTATTTTATCAAACCTCAATCAAAAGTTTAAAAGGTGAATAAAATAGTGTGATGATTTGTAAAACATATTACCAAATGTTCTTGCAAACGAATACATCCTAACCATAGATCTTAAAAGGGATAGATAGGCCTTTCTCCTACAGCGCAGCGTATTTCGCCCGGAGAAAGTGGGGTCTTCATGATTCTTCCGAGAATCACGTGATCAAGGGACATCGTGTCTCCCTCTTCTCGGGCAGCAGTGATATAACAATGCGAAGCATCGTTAAAAGTCTAGGATTGTCTGAAGATTTTCATTATACTTATGTGAGAAATCTCTATATGTGTGAAGCTGAGATTTTCTAGTGAAAGAGGGTTTGATGAATTTTATTAAAAAATAAAGACATAGTGAGTAACAGAAATCTTTCTTTCTGCTAAAGGCAAAAAAAAGTCCCCATGCAGAGTTGAAATTAAGAATATTTTAAGCAATTTACTATAGATACCAAGCATTATATTAAATCACTAAAAACAAGCGATGGGAAATTAGTTATAGTATGTCCGCAAAAAACTGGATTTTTAGGTTTTCTAATTTCTATGAAAAGTGTGCTGGGAACACATGAAAAGTGTGTAGGTGCCCGAATTCTAGTTCTGAACTGCGTAATGACTTATAAGCTTACTCAGGATCACCTTGAAACTTTTTTCAATGCGATCAGTTTATGAGGGGGGATTCAACAATAATCGTCGGATAATTTCGAAGTGGGAAAAAGAGATTATTCATTCATACGGAAATTAAAGAGTTCAGTTCTTCAAATTGCGCTGATTTTGACAACCTTCAAATGCTAAGATTAAATTTGAAGCGTAACGAAAATGCTTTGAAAGAAAGCCTTTTCTTCTGATTCCTTTGACGACCGATTTGGAAAATTCAGAAATCATCTCAATTAACATGACGCAGTATATTAATGATGTTTCTGACTACGCTGGATTTTTTGTCCGGCAAGTGCACTCTGTTGTGAACTGTGACGACTGCAACGCAGTCTTAACTGCAACAAATCAAAAAATAGACCTAATAAAATTTAAGAATTTTGGGACACATTCAAGTATGATAACTTATTGCAAGATTGCAGCCATTGAAATATGTACATTTGTGAAGAACAACTGAGCGAGAATGTGAAAACGTTTTGGGAGTAAAACACAAAAATATAATGTTACTCATGAGACCACAAGAGTTATGCGAAAAATTTCGAATTCCGTTTTTCTAAGTTTAAATAAGCATATGTTGGAAACAGAAGTAGCAGATTTTCTCGTTAAAAAGTTTATAAAATTAATCGTTACTAAATATTTAAGCGTTAGAATGTATCGCGCAGTCAATTCAAACAATGAAAATAATTCACAAAGACCAATAAGTAGGAAAGTAACAAAATTAATATTGTTAAGGGACAATAATCAATAGTTTTCTTCACCCTCGAGTTTAAATTGTCAAAATTATCATAGTCTGTGGGATGAAAAAAAAGAAGAAAAGAAAAATTGGAAGGGGGCGGAAGTCAAATGACCATTCATGTAGTTTATAATTGCAAATAATTTATTTTCTGAGTACTTAAAAAAAAAACACTGAAGTTGCTTAAAAATTAGGAAGAAACCAAAGTTATAGGTTTGGCTAATGGAGTGTTGGTGCGAAACGCATGCGAATATTAGAATATTATTTAATTGAGTTGATATTCGATACTATTTACATTTGTATTTCTAATTGATTTATGGTTTTAGATCGGGTTTTATGTTAAAGTAGCAAAAATACCCGGTGTTGCCTGGGTCTGAAATAAATGTAAGAAGCAATCGCTACTTCCTTTCATTTTCTGTTTTAACTGAAAGAACTCAAAACATATCACTTTGACGTGATTAAAAATCGAGCTTCTTCTTTACCCATTAAAGTAAAATAGCAATAAGTATAAAGAACGAACGAATATTCATTTAGAAACGAAAGCACGAATTTAAGCATATAAAAATTTGAAGAATTTCCAAAATATGAACTAACAAAAACAAAGATCACTGAAAAAACGGTGCGCTTTATTTAATTAAATAGTACACACTCAAAAGAAAAAAAAAGTTCTCTACTATGTTTCTTTAAGGATGCAAAAAGTAGAGTTTCCAAATGTTTTAACGACTTTAAACATGTCTGTCCGGAGAAGCCTTGATTCAAAAATTTCATTATGATTATTTTTATTATTGCTGTTGTTAGGCAACGAATTTTTGTAACAATGGGTTTTATATTCACAACGTCAAAGCTCGAATACGCTACCTTGGGGTGATAACCAATACTAAAGACAAAGGTAAAACATTCCATTCAACTCGTTTTCTTTGGGGTAAATTTCCGGCTTCAAGCAGTTTATGGTGTAATGTAATTTCAGAAGAATAAAAAAGAAAGCTTCGCACAAATACGATGAAAAAGTACTGTCATTCACTAAACGTCAAAGCAAGTTATAAGTTATGGCATTTGTTTGTTTCACCTTTTTTCATCCGCCATTAGACAGTGGCTGCTGCGCCTATTATAATTTATTGGAGTTGCGAATTTAATTATCTAATGGGAAAATGATTTGAAATTTACTGTTTTCCACCACAGCTTTTTACAACTAAGTTTTTAAGGAATAAATTACAGACTAAGTTGTTCCCCGATTATGTAGCTATCTATGGTGAAAAAATGGTTAAAATCCCTCCAGTAGTTTTGAAGTTTACCCCGGACATCCGGACAGAGATTAGCCCTTTATGTATAAAGATTGTTGCACTGGCTTCAAAAGTTGTGGGAAAAAGCACGCATTGAAACTATTTATCTGTATTTGAAAAATTTGATTGAAATAAAAGAAAATTTATAAGGTCAAATTTTGTTTAAGATTTTTGAAGACGTCTTTTTCTACTCAGTATTTAAAGCACTTGAAAAGAAGTTTAAATAGCTTGTGCGCCTGCTTCAAAAGTTATGATGGGAAAATATCTAATTGACCATTCCATGAAAAAGCTGTCATTTTGTCACGCATTTCATTAAAAAGTAATAACTTAAAAAGATAACAAAGAACATTTTTTTGCAAAAGTACAATAAATACATTTGTGATTTCTTAAAGCAAAAAAAAAAAATGTTACCTTTTTTAATTATTACTTTTAGTGAAAAATATGAGGTGTTACGTGAGGGACAGAGTGTTCCATTTTTCTTTAATAATGGGTAAAATGCTTTAATTTAACCCATGCTTAAAAGGGGGTTTAACCCATGCTTAATGCATTTAACCCATGGGTTAAATGCTTTAATTTCCCTTGATTGTGCAAATGATCGCGGCGCAAAGTGATTCTCTTCGATAAGGGAAACAGTTTCTTGTGAGGGGAGTCCCTTGATCACGTGATGTCCAACGGGGGATGTTGACGCGCGCTCTGAGAAGAAAAGTGGGGAGAAGGCACATCTACTCTATTTTAAGATCTATGATCCTAACCACATGTTTGTTGAACAATTGCATAGCAGTTAAATATTCCAGTTTCAACCTATTCATTCGGATTTTTGAAGTTTGTTTCTGGAACCTGATTTTATGCCCAAATATTCCGATTTTTGGTCTTTACCATTTCTTGGCCTGATGCTTCTTTTTATTTCTTTCATCATCTCATCAGAATTAATTTTTAAATTTAAAAAAAAGTGTCAAAATGCACCAAATTAAATTTATTGCACTACGAAAACATAAAAAAAATTTGTTTTTGCAACAAAGTTGATGTTTTCATAAGTGAAATTTTCTTTTCATATTAAAAGTTATATATCTACATGACAAAACTGGCAAATTAAATATCATACCATTTTTTAAATTAACTGAAAATTTTGAGAAAATTGCTGAATACAAAAAAAAAAAAAAAAGCCTATTTGTGATTAAGGATGATACTTCCACATTGAAAATCATCGTATTACTAATCTATTTTAGTTAAATTTTCACTGTAACATGGTTAGATGTGTATAAAATGTTTCATATTTTGAATCTAGTATTGTTTTCTGATATGCTTTTTATTATTTCTATATGTAACAAATATTTTACTTTCTAGGAGCATGTGTTCTGGGTTGTGTCATTGAATACTTTGTTTATAGTTGTTTTTGGTAAGAAACCTTTTTTTTTTACTTTTTTAAAAATCTTTTATACATCAGTTTAGGCAACATTGAAAAATATATTTATTCTCTTTTCAGCATTTTGTCCTTACCATATTGGTCAATTTTCTCTGGCATTTTTTGGACTCAAAGAATATGTAAGAAAAGCTTCTATATATTTCTAAAATCTTTTAAGTACATATTTATCTGGATGCATATTGTTCTGAAAATTTTCATTTTTTGTAAAAAGGGTTGATGCTTAGAGTTTATGAAAAATATAAATACTTCAATTCTGAAAATTTCCCCCAATATCGTTTTAAATTATATTTGATTGTTTGAATTTGACCAAAAATGGAGCACAATATGGCTGAGAGTGAGCGTTTACATATGTGTCTTGGGCAGGAAAATTTGAATGAGCATCTTTACATAAAACATTAAATTTTTTTTGTTTTGTATACTACTGTTATTGCAAATTGCGGTTATTAAAAATAGTTTTTCAGTTGATTCTTTCCATTATTTTTTCAAAATTTAAATTTTCATTCATGTGTTTATTTTGGCTATAATATTCTAAGTTCCACAAGTTTTATGTCCTTCATAGTTCGAATAATTTTACTTTTTTGGCAACTTTAATTATTGTAGAACTATAAAATTATAGTTTGCAGTATAGCCTATTAAGGCTCTTGGGTAGGCTTGCCAGATTTCTGAAATGTTCAACCAAAACACCAAAATGCCCCCTCTCCCTTCCCGCAGCATTGCTAGCATTCAAAAGATCAGGTTAAGTAAACCCTAAGTTGACCTGGGCATGTAAACGTGGATTTTCTTTCAATCAATTTTCTTATTTTTATGTTTTAACTCAAGAAGCTTCAGACACAGCAGTTTTATGAAGCAGTTAATGGACACAAAATTGGTATTTTCAGTTTTTGCTCTGCTTGTGTTTTTAACCGTTAAAAAAAATATTTTTGAGTACAAGTCAGTTGCGTAAACTTGCCCTGAACACGGGGCATGTTTACGCATATTTATTTTGTCACCAAACATGGTTCTGTTAGTATTTTGAACATAATGTCTTACCATCGCTAAAATAAAATATTATAATGAGAGAGAGCGGATTTTTGTATGTTTATATGTTCGAGGTAATCTCTGAAACCACTGCAACTATTTGAAAAATTCTTTCAGTATATGAAAGGTGCTTTCTTACTGAGTGACATAGACTATAATTTATGCATATATGTATTTATACTATTTTTTAAAATCAATCATTTGTCTTCACTACCAGTTTCTGTTTCATACTGTTTTGCACTTATATACGTGAAAACAAACCCTGCATATGCAATAGCAGGATGATTGCAGGTTCTCTTTAAACTGAATGCTAAAGGATGGGAACCATAGGTGCAAGACCTTCCGTCCTAGGACGGGTTTTAATCTTGGACAAAATTTCCGAGACAGAGGTCAGGACAGAAAGAAATTTGAGGACTTTCATTCAGTTTTTACTTAAAAAGAGAAAAATTGAGTGTTTGAAAAATATGCTTCAATTCCTGGACCATTCCATAACCACAAATTTACATCGACATTCGCTCGAATTTCCGCTATGGGCTTGTTTTGTTTGGGTGCTTTTGGAGGAGTGGCTTTTAGACTCACGCCGTTTGACTTTTTTTCGGTTGCTTTGTTATTTCCAACTCGCTGCATTGCAGACCTCAGAGTTGCTCGCTATTCTCCCTGATTTTTCGAATTAATCATCTCTATTTGAAAATTTTTCTCTTGCCATTTTCGAACATCCTTTCGTTTTTTCTTCATTTCCTTTTTTTTTTGCAAACTTTATACGCATAAAAGAAAATTATGTGTGCTCTTAAAATGTCTTAGAGTTGAATCTGAACCACCGATTGAGAGTGAATGCTGACGGGATGAAATATTTACGCCACAGCAAAGGGCGTCCACATCCCAGGTAAAACGAAAACTATCAGGGATTTTGGAGATTTGAATCAAAATGGGAATTTCGGAAAGAATCGGGAAATTTTCAAGCTTCTTTTGAAACAGCGGTGGGCAACTGTTCCTGCATTTTTGACATGTTTCTGGTAAAATATTCTAAAACTTGAGGAGTTACTAAATTCTAATGTATTTCAATCTAACACTCACTAGAATGGAAATACGGAGGGGGGGGGGAGAGAGAGAGAAGGGAAACAAAGAAAATAACGGTAGCACGAGTTTGCGAAAAAAAGCTGCTCTTGCAAAGAGGGTAAGTCCGCAAATTAACCCACAATACTGAGGTCTTAAAACATTTATATCTTGGACAATCTAGGGGGTGGGGGGGTGCTACTCAAGGGCTCTAGAATAAAATATCGATAAACTTAATTGAAAGCCATTTTTTAAGCTAGAAGTGGTTCGGGATTTCTCCTCTGCAAGCTCTTAAAAATTAAGTCAAAAATGATTAGGCTGTTTTAATGATGTAAAAGTGGGGAGGAGGAAGTTAAAAAAAAAAAAAAATTGGAAACTGGAGTTTAAAAACACTAATTTAGGCAACCATTGGTGAATTTATGATAGATGGATTTGGTGTTCTAATCTGAAAATGTTTTGTAGCTGATGCATTAAAAACTATTTGAGGCTATACTTAAATGAACTTAAGGAAGTTGAGGCTATACTTCAATGACTTAATGGAGTTCGGGGGAGGGGGAGCATGGAAAATATCTCCATGGCTGAAGTATTGCAATACGCTATTTTGGCTATGTTTGAGTGAATTAAGAGTTAGGGAATTCGGGGGCTTTCTCGAAACATTTTCAAAATTAAAGTCTTAAAACTTTGGTTGTCTTTGGCGATGTGGGGAGGGGAGTTGCTTTTTCAATAGAAAAATAAATCTTAAATGCAAACTTACACTGCCTTCAGTAAACACAAGGAGAGGGGTGGGGGGTATTCTGCCGCCAGCCCGTAATATTTTGATTTCTGAAATTTTAGGAACTTTGTTTTGGGTTATCTTTGGAGGACTTAAGGGGGAGGGGAGTAGGAAGCTTCTTTCAAAAAGTTTCAGAAATTAAAGTTTTAAAACTTGTAGACGGTCATAAGTCTCAAATTTAGGATATTTGTGGTGAACTCAGAGGAAGGGGTTTGGGAATTCTGAAAATTTTTCAATGCTGAAATATTTAAAATGCCACTTCAGGCTATATTTTAGTGCCTTAAGAGGGATGTGATTTGGGGGCCCTCCCTGGGGTAAAGATTCAGTTCCCCTATTTTTTTTTTTTTAATTAATGGATATTGAAAAGTGTATCTTGTTTAAAAAATATATCTACTTCACTGAAGCGTTTTTTTTATTGCTAATTTCACCACCTGCTGTCTTATAAAAGAATTCTTTTTCAAATGAAGACTGTGTGGGGGGGAATGGTGCTAGTTCATTATCATTAGCCACCCATACCCTTCCCCCACCTTTCCTTATTTTCTGGTTTGATGGCATTACCAGGAGTAGACTTTGCAATCAGAACTGATTTATCTTGCAAAAGTAAAAATCTTATGTCCCAAGCAGTTTTATTGCTGCAATGAAAATGTTTACGATAAAAAAAAAAAAAAAAAAACTAATAGCAGTAAGCACCGAATGCTTTTACCCCTAACCTTGTCTAAAATTGCATTTTTGTAACTTCAGTTTCGATATATTGCCGGAGGAGAGTTTCTGAACTCCATCCCTTCGGTAATGCATTCAAGAATTGTGTAACATGTTGTGAAAGATGGAGTACAATTTGGTTTTTAAAACTTCAATTTCGGGGAGAGCCCACAGCGCCCCCCCCCCTTTCTCTAATATTTTTGAAGTTTGCCCAGTACTGTGATTTTGGGACTATCAGTTCGAAAAAATTGATGTAAGAGAGTCGCTGAGCCTCTCCTCTCCCTGAACTTTACCAAAATAGCCTACCATTGCATTTTTTGAACTTTAATATAAAAAATATTCTGGGGGAGAGCCCCCAGACCCCCCCCCCCCCCCTTATTGGCAATTTTTAAGCTTTTGGAATTAAGATATCAAAACGCTTAAACATTACAATTTAAACTAGGTTCATGTTGTTAGAAAAGTCAAACTTCTAAAATACAAATCAAACAGATTCCAAAACTGGCTTAGTTAAAATCTACAACATTTATACATAAATTTTTTTCCTTAAGCACGCATGCATGGAGGGGAAGATATTTTCCCTCTTGGACACATTACCAAACTTGCACCCATGATGGGAACATGTGGAAGATAAAATATCACAATGGCAGTATGAGAACCACCAAAAGCTTTGCATGCATTTAAGACTGCAAAAGCCAAGATGTATTGCATTCTATTAGCTTAGGACATTGAACACTGTATAGAGTCACAGAATGTTTACGCTTCAAAATATAATGAAATGAAATATAACTGAGATTCAATTCGGGCAAATTATTTTTTGAATTCAAGTAGTGCCCTATATAGCAAAGTCGACCGAAAAACTAATTTCTTAAAGCATCATTAACTAAAGTCCACGTGTTGTTGTTTGCTAAAGAAAAGTCATTTCATTAGAAGCAGTTAAACGGCTTACGGTGAGGCAAAATGTTGATCAAAGGTTGTACCAGCGAAAACATTGTTGACGAGATTATTTGGGAAATTGTTTTCAAGTAATTTATTTTTAAACAGAAAAATTTCATGGCTTGTGAAACTGTGATGCTGATAAAAAATTTTTTTACTAAGGCAAGAAGAAAAACTTTGCAGACAGTTAACTTTGAAACGAAACTCGCGCCTTTTATCATAAATGGTGGTTTCACAGTCGGATTCAATACTAATGTCAAGAAAATTAAAAATTTTACATTTAGAACTATATATATATATGTGCATATAAAGTTTCTTATATTAAATTATAGTGTAACTTTAATAACTAAAATATTTTCATAAAATAGTTACTCTCATCAAAATCCATTAAATTTTCTACACCAGAATACATTTTCTATTTTTCCAAAATGCATAGCAGAAATTAGTTTTAAAACATTATTCCCAATCTATTTAGAGTTTTTGTTTGGGAATTAAGATTGTTATAATTGTTAAATTACTAGAAAGTCGCCCGTTGCTTCTACTCCTCTATAACATTTGAACGAAGCCATTGCCTGTTTGGTGATATTTTGATAGTTGAAATGGTAACCCTAACCTAGTAGGTAGCGTTCATTGTTGATCATTTTTTCTTTTCTTCATTACCCTGAAATGACAGTCTTACCAGTAAATAGTTAAGTTCCTGGATCGAGTTCTGCCTTGTCACAATAAAGCCTTTCCCTGCATGTCAAACGTTACCAAAACATATTATCAAATTATCATGCCACGGCGCGAGTTTCATTGCTGAAATATGCAGATTAATCGATCATCGGCTATTATTTATATGAGAATAATTAATACTAATGAAATTTCTAAGTATTAGATCTTAATTCTAAGTAATAGATTCTTCTGATTTCAGTCTCTACTGTATACTGTATGTACAAAATTATATTGTTTTTCAATGTAATTTTGAAATCCAGCTAATTTTCCTGATTTTTGTCCGTTTTTACCTGGATTCTGGTTTTAACCACTGCCGTGACAAAAATGCCAACCCTACTTGATACTTAAGCATTTTACCATTGCATCCTATTTTGATTGAAAATATTGCTTTGCAGATACTTACTATAAAATTTTCTTTCAGATCAAAGCACCTGAGTTCGAAGGATTGCTCACCACCCTCTTTGGCTACATCAACGTAGGGGTGGCTTTGGCGGTTCTTCATGGCGCTGCTGCCCTGATTCGCCTGCACAAGACTCGGAGGTTGCTGGGGATATGCTATGTCGTTATCAAAGTGTCCCTCCTTTCCGTCATAGAGATAGGAATTTTCCCGTTAGTGTGTGGATGGTGGTTAGACATTTGTTCTTTGGTGAGTGGATTTTATTCTGTTTTAGCCCTTTACCCAGGGCTCCCAAATGGTTCGCTTTTCCCGCCAAAGTCCGTTTATTAGGGTTAAGTCCGCTTTTTAACGTTTTGGTCCGATTAGTCCGCTTTTATGTTGTTTTTACTTAATGAGATTTTAAAAGTTTTCCATTGTGTTAAAAGATACTGTACACCCCCAAACACGCGGCCGCGGCACTTTAAACTGTCTTTCCCGTATTATTTCGCTTCAGATTGACGTCATTAATCCTCCTTCAACCGCTGCAGCATGAAAATCCATGAAAAAGAGGTTTGGGGGAAGAGTTATGACGTCGAATCGCGGAGCAGGGTGCTACCGATATTTCTCGGAATTTCAGCCTCAGGTTTGCAATGACGAATGAACGTTTCGATCTCGGATCTCGATAACTCGAATATTCATCTCAAAGTTTTCATTGGATCCCAAGCTCTTGAGACTGTTGTGTCGTGTGTTGATTGTAATAGTAACGCTGCTATCAACCACACCTCTTTTGCAAATAAATTCGGAAGTAATCTCGTGGCGCATGCGCCATTTTTTGTACAGGCACATATGTTCGTAAATTTTACGCCCTTAAAAAATCTTGAAATTTCCTGAAAAAAAAAGTTTATTTTCCAAGTGCTTGAAAGCCTTGAAAAAGTATGAAAAGTTTCTTTATTGCTTGAATCCTTTCAAAAATCATTACAAGCAATCTAAAGCATACTTTAGTTTGCTTGTAATTCTTTAAAAAATATTTCATCAGTGCAATTTTCTGAACACAGGTTCGATATGCAGTATCGCGAGAAATTGCTTTCGTGTTAGAGTTTTCAATCCTTTTGCATCTTGTAAATATTTTGATGTTTATGACAATAGGAAGTTCTTTTGACATGTACAACTTTAGATTAACTTATTTTTCGTTTAATTTCAACAATTAACGAAGGAATTATTTTGGAAATCATGGCAACATTGAACTTACTTGGACTTCGCGGAAAATGAGTTTTAATGTTTGAAATTTCAATATTTCAATCTTTTTGCATCATGAAAATATTAAAATATTTTGCCCAATCGAATGTTATTTTCCCAAATGCTACCTTAGATTAGCATGTTTTGTGTTTAATTTAGTAGAAAATAAATAAATTTATTTTATGGAAAGTATGCCAAAATTGAACTTGGTTCGTGAAAATTTGCTTATCCGAGCTTTCAATCGTTTTGCATCTAATAAATATTTTTATATTTTTGGCAATTTGAAGTTGTTTTGACATGCTGCATTAGATTGACTCGTTTTAATTTTTATTTAAATAACTAAATAATTAATAATTTTTTTTTAATTCAAATTTCTAGTTTTGCAACCTTAACTTGCAAACTTAAGTTTAATTATTATTAGCTTTTTTTCGGTTATTACTGTTTCTTATAGGGGGGGGGGATATTTAATGTAAACAATTGAGTACATAGCATTTAAACTTAGTGTTTGTATTTAAAACAAAGCTAAAATATAAAATTTTATAAAGGTGAATTTTTGTGCATTTTTTTCATTGTCCTGATGCCTGCTAAAGAGGGGAATTAGACCCCCCCCCCACGAGCATAAAAGTTCAAAGCACTCATGGTCTTGCAATCATGGAGGTTTTTTTTTTTTTTAAATCTAAGTTTTATGATTCTTGAAAATATACTTTGAATATGAAAATTGTAAAACTGAGCCTCATGTGATCTGCTTCTCTTTGTGATTAAGCATTTCAGACATTTTTAGGAAAACTTTCAATACAGTAAATCTTTTATTAAAGTGTCTCTTGTAAAAAAAAGCAGTTTGTTTTCATATACTTTTTATATTACTTTCTTTTATTTATATGTTAGCATTAAATGAAATCTGCATGTAATATTTATAGTGCGAATTTAGGGTAGTACCTTGAAAAACATTTTTTTACTCTTGAAAAGTGCTTAATTTTTTTTCCCTCTAAAGGATATGAACTGTGTGATAAAGAGATTAAATTTAAAATTCAAATATAAAATCATTTTATTATAAACTCAGTTGTAGCTTTGTTGAAAATCAAAACAATACTTATTAGGTTTCAGTGTGAGTCATGAGGAAGTGCAAATTTCTCAGCTAATAGTTAGATGAAACTGATGAAGATGGGAACAAAATTAGAGACTGGGGAAAACAACAAGAGAATAAAGTTTTTTGTTTGTTTGGTGTATGATAACGCTATATTAAGAAGCATTAAAAGACATAAAAACATAAAAATAATTTTTAACTAAATAAAGATGAAGTGCAACTTCACCTATCCTTCAGTGAGACTACCAGCATCCCTGGTTCAAGTCAAAATGTATCATTATGCCTATTTAGTTCTAAAGAGGCTGCCTTAAGTGCTAAGCTAAGTGCCCCCCCCCCCCCAAATGTTGTGCACTCTTATTAATGGATAAAAAAAATCAGTTTCACTGGTGATAAAAGAATTGTATCTCTCATTATTATAGTTAATTAACAAATTATCTTCACAAATTTAGCAGCTGGCAACTAATTTGCGTTTTGGTACTTCATGGGTTTAACTATGAGTGGTCCTCCCAAGGTCCTCTTTTTGATCCTAACTGGTCCTCTTTAGTCTCCTTTTTGATTGAAAATGGTCCTCTTTTACCCTTTTCTGAAGCTAAAATGTGTTGGGAGACCTGTTTACCGTGTAGTCTTCAAGACCTAATACAGGCATGGGTGGCATAGATCTCTCAAGAGACCGCCAACCTTGACCTCCAAAGTACGCAAAAAAAGGTGCAGAAGGATGGTACATGTTTAGGAGTTTAAAGAAAAGAAGAAAAAAAGCAAAGTGAAGTGAGCATGAAAGTGTTTATGAGCACAAATAAATAAATAAGTATATATATATATATATATATATATATATATATATATAAGAAAGTTGCATCAAAAAATGAAAAAAAAAATTAAGGAAATTTGCACCAAGAAATAAAATGATAAAGTAAATAAAAAAAGATGTTCAGACTTGAGGATGCATCGGCACGCGGGCCAGTCCGCGCCTGAATACAAGTCCCCTTTTCTACCTTTTCCAGGACCTTTACAAAAATTGAACTTTACCACATTAATGGGAGCATTTTTTGGCAATTACTTCTGAGTTGTCACTTAAACGTTTTCCTGTTTACACATATACGATTCTTATTTAACTAAAACACGAGGATATTTTTTGAATCCAATGCATGGGTGCAAGACCTTCCGTCTCAGGACGGATTTCCGTCTTGGGCAAAATTTCCGAGACGGAGGTCGGGACGGAAAGAAATTCGATGACTTTCCTTCAATTTTTGCTTAAAGAAAAATTGAGTCTTTGAAAAATATGCCTAAATACTGGACCGTTCCATAACCACGAATTTCATCGACATTCTCTCGATTTTCCACCATGCGCTTCTTTTGTTTGCAACGTACTTTTGGAGGAGTGGCTTTTAGACTCGCTCCGTTTGACTTTTTTTTTAGGTTGCTCTGTTATTTCACTCACTGCATTGCAGACGGCGGAATTGCTCACTGTTATCCCTGTTTTATCGAATTAATCGTTTGTGTATGAAAATCTAGCCTTTTCTCTTTCTATTTTCGATCATTCATTCGTTTTTTTTCTTCTTTTTTTTTTTTTTGCAAAAAAGTCTTAGGATTGAAACTGAATCACCGATTGAAAGTGATATCTGACGGGATGAAATGTTTACGCCTCCACAGAGGGTGTCCTACATACTAGGCGAAACGGGAACTAACAGAGACTTTTAAGATTTTAATGAAAATGGGAATTTTGGAAAGAATCGGGGGAAACTTTCGAGTTGGTTTAAAACACTGAGGGGTAATTGTTCCTGCATTTTTGACATGTGTCTGGCAAAAAATTTTCTAAGACTTGAGAAATCATTAAATTCCAATGTCTTTCAATCTAACATTCGCTCGAATGGAAATATGGGGGGGGGGTAGAGAAAAGGAAGCAAGAAAAATTACGGCAGCACGAATTTGCGAAAAAAACGCTGCTCTTTCAAAGAGGGTAAATCGGCAAATTACCCCACAATGGTCTTGAAATGTTTGTATCTTGGATAATCTAAGAGGGGGGGGGGGGCTACTCAAGGACTCCAGAATAAAATATCGAAAAACTGTATTGAAAGTCATTTTGAAGCTAGGAGTGGTTTGGGATTTTTCCTCTGCCAACTCTTAAAAATTTACAAGTCAAAAATGTTTAAGATGTCTTAAATGATGTAAAAGTGGGGAGTTGGAAGTTTAAAAAAAAAAAAAAATCGGAAACTGGAGTCTTAACAACACCAATTTAGGCAATCTTTGGTGAATTGATGAGAGATGGGTTTGGTGTTCTAACCTGAAAATGTTTTGTAACTGATGTATTAAAAACTATTTGAAGCTATACCGAAAAGTGTTTGTAATTGAAATCTTAAAACTTTTAGGCTGTATTTGGCAATGTCAAGAGGGGCAGGGGGAGGGGGGGCTCCCTTTAGGCGAAATTCCGAAACTGGAGTCTTAAAAGCGTAACTTTAAACCGTCTTGGGGATCGGAGTCCCCCTTCCCCGAAAAAATTTTAAAGCTGAAGTATTCAGACCTCGGCTTTAGGTATTCTCTAACGGACTTAAGAAGAGGGAATTCGATGGTTATCTCTCAATAAATTTTAGAACTTAATTTTTTAAAACTTCGGTGAGGAAAAGGGGGAACCGCAAATTTAGTGAACTTAGGGGAAGGAGTTCGAGGGAGGGGGGCTCTCTCCCTCGAAAATTTCTCCACGCTGAAGTATTGAAATGATACTTTGGCTATTTTTGAGTGAGTTGAGAGTTGGGGAATTCGGAGGTCTTTCTCGGAACATTTTCGAAATTGAAGTCTTAAAACTTTGGGTTGTCTTTGGCGATGTGGGGAGGGGAGTCGCTCTTCCAATTAAAAAAATAAATCTAAAACACAAAATTACACTGCCTTTAATAAGCACAAAGAAAGGGAAAAGGGGTATTCTGCCACGCAGCCCGAAATATTTCCGTTTCTGAAATTTTAAGAGCTCTGTTTATGCTATCTTTGAATGACTTAAGAGGGAAGGGAGTAGCAGAGTAGGAAGCTTTTTTTTTTCAAAAAGTTTCCGAAATTAAAGTAGTAAAACTTTTAGGCGGTCATATGTACATAGGTAAGAGGTGTACTGTTCCTTAAAAAAAAATTTAGGTATTTGTTGTGAATTCAGAAAAGGGGGTTTTCGGTGCTGAAATATTTAAGACGCCACTTTAGGCTATATTTGAGTGCCTTAAGAGGGATGTTATTCGGGGGCCCTCCCTGGATTGAGGATTCAGTTCCCCTATTGCTTTTTTTCAATTAATGAATATTGGAAAGTGTACCTTGTTTAAAAAATGTATCTACTTCACTGAAGTGTTTTTTTTTTTTTCACCACTTGCTTTCTTATGAAAGAATTCTTTTTCAAATGAAGAATGTGTGGGGGGAACGGGTGCCAGTTTATTATCATTAGTCGCCCATACCCTTCCCCCATCTCCTTCTTTTCTGGTTTGTTGGTGCTACCTTGGGTTTACTTTCCGATCATGACTGATTTGTGTTGCAAAAGTGAAAATTTATATCCCAAGCGATTTTATTGCTGCAATAAAAATGCTTACGATCGGCAAAAAACTAATGGCGGGGAGCCACGAACGCTTTTACCTCTAACATTATCCAACATCGTCTAGAATTGCGTTTTTAGAACTTCAATTTCGAAATATTGCCGGAAAGGAGAGTTCCTGAACTCCATCCCTTCGATAATGCATTCAAAAAGCGTAAAAACGCTATGAAAGATGGAGTACAATTTCGTTTTTAAAGCTTCAATTTCAGGGAGCGTCCAGAGTGCCCCCCTCTTTCGCTAATATTTTTGAAAGTCGCCCAATATTGTGATTTTTGGGACTATCAGTTTGGAAAAACTGATGAAAGAGAGTTCTTGAACCCCTCCTTTCCCTGAACTGTACCAAAATGGCCTACCATTGCGTTTATTGGATTTCAATTTAAAATAAATTTCTGGAGGAGAACCCCCCAGACCCCCTATTATTCGCGGTTTTTAGGTCTTTGGAATTACGATATCAAAACGCTGAAATATTACAATTTGAATCAAATTTATATTGTTAGAAAAGTCAAAAGCTTCGAATTCAAATCAAACAAATTCCAAAACTGGCATAGTTAAAATCTACAACATTTATACACATAAAATTTTCCTAAAGCACGCATGATTGGGGAAGGGGGGGGGGGCTGAAAATATTTTCCGTCTTGAACGCATCACCAAACTTGCACCCATGATCCAATGTTTTAATTCCCCCTCCCCAAAGAAAAGCGAGTTCTTGTTCCGTTTTAATGTGAATTTTTTGTAAAAAAAACAGAATTTTGCTGTTCTATATTAAGCACACTTAATAGAATATCTTTTGATCCCTTTTTTTTTTGAGCATTAACTATTTAACCATATGTATTTGGCAATTTCTTTGCACTTTATATCGTTTATTTTTAAACTTCCTAATGTAATACTTAGTAAAAATAACATTGCATGCATTTTTCTAATTAAAATTAAGGTTGCTCTAATAATTTTTGATTGAAATTGAAATCTCTAAAAAAATATTTTCCCAGAAACCAAGTACCGATAAATTTCACAAAACAGAAATGTCAATTTAAAAAAAAATCACATAAATCTAAAGGAAAACAAAGTTTTTCACAAAAAATAAGATGTCAATGAAAAATTATCAGAAAAATAGCTAATAAGATAAAAATGCTGAACTAGCTCTTAGTCTTTTCAACAGAAATATACAATTAACTGTAGTACTCTCTCATGCTTGCCAGGTTCATCATTTTCCCCCTAAATTATTGCGAAAACTAGCCATTTTCAGTGATCTCTTATGTCGGCTCTATGACTATGACTAAATGATAAGGACTGATTTATTGCTATTAATAATTTTTCTTCCTCAGACCATGTTAGATGCAACCATTCATGATCGTGAAGCTGGGTTCAAGCTGGCTCCTGGTACATCTATGTTTATTCACTGGCTAGCAGGAATGGTGTATGTGTTTTACTTTGCTTCATTTATTTTGCTATTGAGGGAGGTTTTAAGGCCCGGTGTGCTCTGGTTTTTGCGTAATCTGAACGATCCCGATTTCAACCCGATCCAAGAGGTAAGATGCGTTCCTAAAATAGTAAGGTAGATTTTTTTTAATCCTAGAATATTAAGAACGTTTAGTTTCTTTAAATATCTTCATTTTTCTCATCTTGACTGTATAAGGTAGTGAGAAAGAAATAAATGTAATTGCGAAAACAAAAAATTTTGAGATTATCAATGCAAATTGTTGGGAGAACCTCTTCTCTGTAATGGGGCAAGAGATGG
Source organism: Uloborus diversus (assembly GCF_026930045.1). Classification (NCBI taxonomy): domain Eukaryota; kingdom Metazoa; phylum Arthropoda; class Arachnida; order Araneae; family Uloboridae; genus Uloborus; species Uloborus diversus. The sequence goes on along the minus strand of NC_072739.1, from coordinate 132,621,133 downwards.
TACTAGTAACTCTGGTAATTGCTGCTATACAGCAATATTTATAAAAAAAAAACCTTCATTGAAAGCCTGCCTGGAATCTAACTTTAAAGGTGTTTTACTCAAAACTTTAAAAGTAATCTCCTTTTACATCCCTCTGCTTCTCACTGCCTCATATGTTATGGAGAGTAAAGACCAAAAATTTTAAATAATCGCTCCCCCTCCCCACTCAATTACACAAGCTAGTTGCATTTATAGTCTCCCTTAAGAAGTACACAGCTTTCCTTCAAACTTTAGCAGAAGAGAAAGAGGTGGTTTGCCATCATCAGCATTGCTACAGCCGTTGGCACCATTTCCATGTAAACAGTTGATTATTATGCTTGAAGGATGCTAATGAGAAAATCTGCGGAATCCACCTAGCAAAAACTCTACTACTTTTTTTTTAGTATCCAATAGTAAAATATTAGAAAAACTTTTATCACCTACCACGGTCTTAGTTTATTATTGCTATCTGTGTTGCTCTCTTGTAAGCTAGTAGTGTAGGGGAAAAGAAGTTTGTCTGGTGAAAGATGAGTTAGTCTTTTATTATATGGAAATTTATTTATCCAGAATAAATCTGATGGAAAAAGTTCAAATCTTATTCCCTTGTTTATTAATTTATTGTATACCAAGGTTCTTACGTGATTAAAAAATTGAAACACTTTGAGAACTCCTTTATAGATCTTCCAAAATACTGAAATGTAATGTAGTGTTATTGTTCTATATGTTTGCTTGCATTAAATTTTGTAGTCTTATTAGAAGTTGACATACATCGTTTACTGCATTCCTACATGACTCAAGTAAATTTAACTCTATTAACAATATAAATTTGCTTCAAAAATTGTTTGTAAATTAAACCACAAATTTCCTTAATCATTTTTTTTCCCAGCAGGCACATTTGAAATTTAACAAAGCTAATTGTATGTATTTCTACTGTTAAAGATGTTATTGTATATTAAACATAAAAAATATCAAGATTAGCAGCTCTGGCGCTCACCAGATAGTGACTAAATAATAATAAAAAAAAGGAGTTAAATGTCTTAGTATCATTTTCCATCCAGTCGCCATTTTCTCCAACCTTACTTGTGCTGTCAATTAGTGTTAATGCCATTAATTTGTTACATTAACTTTTATTCCAACTGATATTTAAAAAATATTTTAGTTGCAGTTTGTAAGTAAATTTGGTAAGTTTTTTTTTTTTTTTTTTTTAACTTATTTACAAAAAGTGGCTACTAGAATGAGAAAAAAAAGAGTGTCGACTTATAAATTTGCTTTTACATTTGCTTGCTGACCAGAAACAATTTCTAATCTTTATCTATGTCTCATAAAACAAAATCCAGGTCAACATGGCTACAGTTTTTGGGAAGAATAATTTTTGAATGTTGTACTTAAGCAGATTGTCATTTCAAAAATATTTTTCCTGTTGAAGTTTATCAGCACAATCGTGAAATATTTAGCTGCTCTGGATTGTAAGGATTTTTTAAAAAAATATCTGGCCAGTCATGTGTTATCTTACCTGAAAAAAATGCTTATTTAATTCAGGAATTATTTTATGTTGTTTACTATAAATTAGATTTTGTTTTTAGATGATTCATTCTCCCATCTTACGTCACATTCGCCGAGTAGTGGTGTCTCTTATTACATTTGGGACAACAATTTTGCTTGTAGTTTGGCTCCCCGTTCAAATCATCGAGAAAATAGCTCCAGGTTTTCTTCCTTACTATGTAATGTTGTCCGGGTAAGTATTTTTAAATTTTGCATTAAAAAAAGTTTTTTATCTTTTTTTTTTCTTGTTTTGATTGTCCTTATTTTTAATTACTTCTGTTTGGACTTAGCTTAAAAACTCTTTAAATTCCCTAAATATTTTAAATAATTTTGTGTTCATGAAATACACCGCCAGCTCAGTCCATTCCAGCCGAGGACTGCAGTTTCAGTTTTGTGCTTATTAGCACTCATCAGCCCGTCATAGGAGTGACTGAGCTGGAGGTGGAAAACCTCTTAAGGAAGCCAAGAGTGCCAAACAAACTGGTAGCTAATACAGAATTAGCACTGACCAGACAAGTGACCGAAATAATGGTTCGGTTCAACTCGAATTTTGAAGGCAAGGCAAGTATATTCAGTAAGTTACACCGCCTTATAGCCAGGGCTAAGGCAGAAATACATGAAATATACCTGCCTTGCCTTCAAAATTCGAGTTTAACCAAGCCATTATTTCGGTCACTCATCTGGTCAGTGTTAATTCTGTACTAGCTACCAGTTTGTTTGGCACTCTTGGCTTCCTTAAGAGGTTTTCCATATCCAGCTCAGTCACTCCTATGCCGGGCTGACGAGTGCTAATGATCATGAAACTGCAGTCCTTGGCTGGAATTTCATGTATTTCTGCCTTAGCCCTGGCTGTAGTGCAGTAACTTACTGAATTTTGTGTTGTTCATTATTTTGAAATATACTATTATAAGACTACTGTGTTTGTTAATTTATTGCATTGTTTTTTAAGAGAAATGCCTTACAGTGAACTATCATTAGAGTTAGTCTTGCTACAAATAGTACTTCCTGGTCTTTTGGAACAAGGACACATGAGAACTTGGTTAAAACTTGTTGTGCGGGCATGGTGCATTGGCGTCTCGTACATTCTAGACATCCGATCCTACCTTCTTGGAGACGTGAATCTTGATGAGCAGGTACAAATTAAGAAGTTGCAATGAGAGTAGTTGTGAAAAAATGCTTGGCATAATTATTTGAACATTTAGTTTCAAACATACAAGTGTAGGGCAGTTGTTAGGCAGTTAATAGGGTATTTCTTTGATTAATTTGTGTTATTGTTGCTATTATTTTTTCATCAAATGAAATTAAATGACTTCTTCAATTTTATTATATAAACTACATTTTTTTGCTTTTTTGTTAGTATTTCACAGCAAAATCAATCTTTTTTATTTCATTTTTTTTTTTTTGTAAATCAATATTGTTTGCTTGACTAGTTTTACAAAAATTCTGAATATTTTTTACTTTTTTTTTAAATTTTAATATTTTAAATTTAAAAATATTCATGTTTAATAGTTTTTAGAAGAGTAAAGTATAGCATCTTGACCTTGTAGTGCAGGATGAACGCAGATGTAAGACACAATTTCAAAAAGTCATATTTTCAAATCCTATTGCACCTATTACAATAACTGATACTTTAATGTGAGAAATATATTGAGAGAAATTTTTTTTTAGGCATAAATGTTGTAATCCAGGTTATACCATACATTTTGTAACATCACTCTTGTCTATAATTCGTAATGCTTCACAAATGCACGCATTTGTGACTGAAAAAAAAAACCCTTGGAATACAGTGGACTCATTCTCTCTACCTGAACACTCTCTAATGTGAACACCCTGTTATTCTGAACGTATTTTGATAGTCCTGGTATATATGTGCATTTTTCAGCCTCCCTCTATACTGCCGTGCTAAGCACAGATGTGGTATCTGCACATTTTATCAAAATTGAGTTATTGTCACCAGGTGATCGTTAGTAATTTAATTTACCTAAATGTCAAGTTTTTTGGCGATTTGTGAACGCGAAATATTAAAAAAAGCTTTAAGAAAAAAGTCGTAACTGCACAGTTTGTGTAGTTTGCTAAGGCAATTTGAGTGTAAGTGACAAATACCAAGCCTTTAAAGTGGTATCTGCGCAGTTACCACTTTTTTCCTTAGTATTTTTGTAGATACGACTTTTATACCTTAGTAAAGCAGCATATTTAATAATGTAGCAGTTTTATTGTAACACAGAATATTAAAATTAGTTTACCGTTGAATAGTTGATACAATAAAAACTAGTACAACTTTGCATAATTGTTAAAGTAAATATTCAGCTTTTTCTATTTAAATGTTTATTTAAAATGCAATTCTAAAAATGAAATGCATGTAAAATATTCATATCTAATTCTTTCAGGCAAACAAACCGCATTTCATTCTACGGCCAGTAATATTTTTATTTAAGTATCGTCTGTTGTCAAAATTATCTTCATACTCGGTAAAAATGAATCTAGAAAATAAAACATTATAGAAAACACATTCTTTGAATAATAAAAAACAGAAAATTGTTATGGATTACAGTGTCCAGAGTTTTGAAAATGGTATCTTTCAGAAGACAGATTCTGTTAGATTTGTATTAACAAAATAAAGCGAAACAGCTAAGTCCAAAGAAAGCAGATGTTTTTAGTGTTATTTAATGATACTTTGAGCACGTTTTATTAAGCTATTTTTGTCGTATCTGTGCAGATACCCCTAAAAATGCCTAGTAATTGTCACTTACGGTGAAAATAGCTTAGTATATGAAAAGGTTTTGAAAAGAAAATTTGTCGTAACTACATTTATTAATTTTAAATTAAGATTTTTACAAAAATACTCTCTCACGGTTTTTAGATAAGTTATTTATGAAACAACTACTGCAAGTTGAGCATTTAATTATGTCATAAATCAAAGAAACGAGTTGTAAAACTTTAATCGTCAATTTCTCATTTTGAGCTCTACTGCAGATACCACATCTGTGCTTAGCACGGCAGTATAATGAATGCCCTCATATTCTGAGCAATTTTGTTTGGTTCCATAAGTATTTACAATTGAGATAGTCTATGGTATTTCTCATTATTATTGTAATATGTGTAGTAGTTCCTAAACTATGATTTTTTGAAACCAAGTTCATTATTTGTTCTCATGAGGTACATTTTGTTCAAGTTGCATATCTTTTCGATACCATGAAGAATTTTGGCTGTCATAAAAGCGAAAGTTTGTTATATCAATTGCATTTAATATTACAAGGTATAAAAACATAATTGGCTGTCCTTTCTATTCCTAAAAGGGTTGTATCATCTAATTATAGTTTGATTCTTTCTTTTTACTAGGAGCCCAGTAATTGAACTAACTCTGCTTTATCTGTAAGTTTTGCATCAGTAGCTGAGCTACAGAAAGACTAAAATTAGATGTTGTAATGTAATAGATAAACAAAGATTCTCCCTCTCACCACGGCAAAAGAAAAAGAACAAATTAATTAATAAAACCTTTGTTCCGTTTAAGAAATTACTTTTAATTTGTTTAGTTTCAGAAATTTAGTAAGTAGCAAATTGAAGTATGAGAAGTGAAATTTCCATGGAATTTAGAGATGAAAGTATGTTTCTTTAAAATCTAGGAGTTGAAAGAGGTGAGCTCTCAAAACACTTCACAGTGGACTTGCATTTGAATGATAGGAATCTATTTTTGCCTTGAATAGTTAATTGAAAACTAAATCAGCAAGTTAAATCCATTTCGATATTCTGGCTTTGATTATGTTTAGCAAATAAAACATACCTTGTTCATAAATTTTGCATTTAAAAACAAAATTGATGTTTCTAATTTCGATTTTTTTTTTCCAGCCTGCTGGGGAAGCAGCTCCCGTGCCACCGCCTCCAGTAGATGCTGAAGGCGAAGACAGGTTCCAACAGAATGCTGCTTTGGCAGCTGCCCACCAGGCCCTCTTCCAACCTATCAGTCCATCTGGCTTCCAGCCATACAAAAAGCCAAGATTTTTACCATTTAAGGTGAGTACTCACCTAGCATTCATTCAGATATTCTGCTGCGGAAAGGTAAAGCGCAATATCTGCCGAAATGCGTTTTTGAGATGCAGTAGACCCTCGTTTTATGCAGGGTTAAGTTCCACGGAAATGCCCTATAAATCGAAACCACGTCAGTTGAGACCTAACACTAGTGTTAAAATAGGGGTTTGATTCCGTAGATAACAAAATACTTCATTCCAGTGATTACTGATTGTGTAATAAGTTTAATGTGTACTTATATCGACTTTTATGCACAACATGCCTTAAAAAAACGTCGATTAATTTCGTGCTCTCACTAACAAATCAGAAAGATCATTTCTATTGTCTAGGAATGGCTCAACATTTTCAATGTGAACATTTTTGGTTGTGTGTCACCGACGTCGGTATCCTCGTTGGTTTTGGCCTCCTTTATCACTCCTAAAAGTTCTGCTTCCAGTGAGTTTAATAACTTTACTGCTGAAAAGAGCTCTGGAACCAATCTCGTAAAATATCCCCAGTGGCCCAAGCTCGATTATTATCACGCAAAAATGCAGTTGATTTTGTGTAATCTGCAATCTTTAGGAGTTTGGATTTTGGAAGAGGGGAAAATTTTATCTGTTTGCATTGCCTCATCTGCATAAAATCGAAACTCATCCACGTAGAATAAAAAAAGGGGTCTAATCTTAAACCATGTATAATCAAAACCGCGTACAACGAGGGTCTACTGTATTTGAAAAAAAGCTTTTTAGATTCAATTTAACAATAGGGGAATGTTGGAATTTGACCTTTTTTTTTCGTGCTCTATGTCCAGTGGAAACCAAATAAACAAGTTTGTACAGTAAAGTTAAAATACAATAGATGACAAAAATGCAAAAAAAAAAAAATTGCAGGTACCACGTTAAAGATTCCCGCTGCAGTATTGTGATCATTGATTATATGATGTTGTTGAATTAACACCCCTCTCCAAAGATCATTTTAAAATAATGATTATTTGTATTTGCAAATAAATATATGCACTTGAAAAACTTTAGCTCATTATTCTATTGTCACGTTTTTGAATAAAAGCTACAAGAGATAATTAAGATAACCAAGTGTTGTGTGAAGTAAATGCTAAATGAAGTAACTTCAATTGATTTCTGATAAAATAAGAATCAAGCCTAGTTATGAAAAATAGTGCCATTTCTTTTTCATTAACCAAAGAATAAATTTGATGAAATGAGAGTATGAATAATAACAATAAAAGTAAGTGAATAAACAAATTCAAAGTAAGTTAAAAGCAATTAAAATATTTAAATAATACACCTTTCTCTGAAAAATACATATTTTTTACTTTCAATAGTCTCAAATTTTGAGCAAAGTTTTTTTCTGTTTAATTTTTTTTTCGTGACAAAGGAGTAGCTGATATAACTGATGGTATTACGATGAGATGTTACTGTTATTTTCAAAAAGGGATGAACCTTGAATGGTCTATAAAAGGTTCTTATTTTAATAAATTAAAATTAATTTTAATGAACTTTCCATTAAGGTTAACTTGTAATGAAAATCATCCCATCTACAAAGCAAGATTAAATTGCAAGTTTTTGTGTAAAAGATTCTTATTTATTGTGAGGCTCTGAGAAGTTGAGCTCCGACTGAAAATGTTTACCTCTGTTTCGGTAAATAAGGAGGCGCTAAGTTGAGTTGAGAAACTTTCTTAGTAGTTTTTCAAAAATATTCCAACTAAAATCCGAGCCAGTGATACTTCTATTTTTCACTAAGCTCCCTAAAACAGGTAAACATAGTCAAGGTCACAGCTCAACTAACCAGAGCCACACTATATTTATTACTATTATTTGGCAAGGAATAGAACTAGAAGAATTATCTTTGCCTACTTCTCGCTTGGCTGAATTTTTTTATCTTCAGAACACCCGAAAAGATTCATTGTATCAAAAGTTATTGGCATCAACTTTAGCCACTTTTTGGCATAGCTCTATAGAAGTTGCGTTTTAAAGTTGCCAGTTTTTTTTTTATTTATTTATTTATTATTATTTTTTTTTATTATGATTGACTTTTGATTTTGATGAGATGTGGACATTTTGTCGATTGAATAAAAGTGGCCTAAAAATTTTTTGCTTACGATAAAGGCTGAAAAAACCTATTATATCTGGGAATTAATAGGTCATGTTTAAATAGTTATGCTGTATTAAAGGATTGGCAATGTAGGAATTTCTACGACCTGATGCATTGCCAACCTAGCATTGCAATGTTGTGATATATCTCTACATAGTATAAAATGAAGTCCCTAAAAAGTGTCTGTGTGTTTGAACTCGCAAATTTCGAGAACTACCTGGCCGATGACGCTGAAATTTTCAGTTTGTTCCTTTAAGTCCTAAAAAGGTTTGCAGACCAGTTCGAATAAAATTCGATGAAAAGTTCTTCTTTTATTCTAATTTGCGTCCAATTTTCACAAATTCTTAAATATGGGGGGGGGGGGATTACTTGTACATATCAATATTACATATCCTTAGAAAGGGTAGAATTTTTCGCGTACTATGCAATTTGTTTCATTGCTCTAACTTTATTATGGTGGGAGTTATTTGCGTTTTTAACTCGAATTTTTTTAGGCTTAGCTGAAATTTAGACACTCCTTTCTTCATTAAATAAATCAAAAAAAAAGTGAAGGAATTGTCCCACAGCTTTCTTTTTGATGCCATTGGAAAAAGCAACCTTTTTTACTCCAGATCTAACTCGACCTATGGTCGAAAAAATAAGCTTTTATCTCAAAAAGAAAAAAATCTACAAGCCTTTTTAAATAAAGTTTAAGAAATCTCGATTCAATTCAAATTGTGCACCATTTTCTTCTCCTTTTTAATTCCTTAAACTTATTTTATTTTGTGTTTCCATGGTTACGCATTTTAAATCCATCTTTCTGGATTTATTTCTTAAAAGTATTTTAATGTATGTCGTCATTGTTTGGAAGGGAAATCATGATGTTTTTTTTTAATTTATTTTTTAAGCCTGATTGTTGAATATACGTCACTTGACGTTTTTATTTTCAAGGTGGACCGGGCAAAGCCGGGCAACGCAGCTAATCACAATATAATTCAAGTAGATTTCCCCTTTAGCTTTACTTAGACTTGCTTACATTTTTTTTAAATAAAATATATACAAAATTTTATAGAACTGGCAAGAAATTGTCAAAAAAAAAAAAAAAAACACAGCATTAAAAGTGCAAGATAGCAATAAATATTGCAGACATGTGTTTTGGGATAACAATAACCTATTTTTCAATGCAAAGAGAGGTGAGCATATGGAGGCAAAGTAATGCAATCCATATACAAGCTCACATTGTCTTGATTTTAAAAAGAGTTTTCTTTAAAATCATCATGTCTTTGCAATTTTTGTTACTTTGTGATTTATTTTTTTTTTTTTTTTAAGCAAGGGCTTATATTGAAACTTTGTTCATAAATGTATGTTCATCAGTATATTTTCCGTTAAAAGCTAAAAAAACATCACATTTTTTAAATAGAAATAAAGGTCTTTGCTTATGATACTCCCGCCAGGGCTTGTTAGAAAAGTTTCCTATAGCTAACTTTTCATACTATTGTTATTAAACTAGATTGGCTTGACACTGTTAGTTCAACAATGGTGTGAAAAAATTTGAGATTAAAATGGGTATGCAAGAGGACCGGTGTCTATAATTTGGTGCTTGGATTTGTAGTTGGTGCAATATTGATCCATCAGTTCAGGGGAAAATTCTGAATCAGTTTACTGATGTGGGATGGATTGACGATGAATTTTTGCAATGCATCGATGCATTACCCAGCCCTACTGTATTGAGAGTTTGAGTTACCGTCATTCCTGTGGATAGAAGATGAAGATTTTGTTTAGTGATTAGCAAGCAAATTTGTGATCACTATTTTGAATGATTGAATTATTTCTATGCTTAGAACCTTTATCATTAGATTTAAAATGTAACTTTTTTCAGATAATTCTAATTATGTAAGGCATGCATGGAAGTCCACAAAGAAATTGAATCCCTTCTCTAGAAATTGTAATATGTTTCTCTGGATACTAAACATATTAAATTGTGTAAAAATGGATGTAAAAAAATATTTTAATTGCATCATTGTATAAAAATTCAATTAATTAGTTTAATAATATAATTAACTCTTTTGGGGTTTAAAAAAAATTTTTTTGGAAAAATATTTGTGGACACCTAAGTGTTTGAATTCTTTTTCTCATTCACAAACCATTCACTTTTTAGTAAAATAGGAAATAACAATGTCAAAAAGCATTTGTCGGATGTCTCTTCATCCATAAGCTCATTTCTTTTGCTTTGAAAAAGCCATTTCTTCTAACGCCAACGTTATTTCTTACTTTACTTTTTATTCTCAAAGTCATTTAACTCATTTCTTTTTTTGATTAACAAATGTGTTAAAACTTTTTAAATTCTTAAATGAGTTAATTTATGTGAGTAAGGTCTTTAATTAATTTGAGTCCATTTATAGTCCTTTATGGGTTTTTAAAAAAAATAAAGTTTTGTGTCTTTAATGTTTTTTTTAATTATTTTAACAACAGCTTTTCAACCTGTGGCTTGTCATCTTTAAGGGTGTTGTGTATTTCCTAAGTGCTTGCCAAGTGTTTAAATTGAGAAAAACTTTACGAAGTATTGTAGATTGATTATCTTTATTAGAAATTTTAAATTATTCTCCAAAATTTCAAATTTTTTAAGGAAGAAAAATGTGTCAAAAATTGAGTCTCTTGAAAATACCTTGAATCTTATAAAGAAATATTAAATGTTTTTAGTTTATTAATTTCTATTGTTAAAAATATTTTTGAGCAAAAAGGATCAAACAATTCTTGAAATTAGAAAATCTCAGCAGTACAAGGGAAATGTTTGTTTTTTGCGTGTGTTTTCTAAATTTTATTCATGTGCGACTACCTGGTTCTTGTTTTAAATACCCATGTGAAGCTTATATTTTATCATACTAATAATTAACATAATATTGTTATCCATGTTTTGCTTCTTTACAGTACTTATTTTGTTTACCAATTGTACTTGCTTTATTTACAGATTGTATGTTTGATTCTTTGCATTTGTGTCAGCTTAACATTGGGAAGTTTGATAATGATCACAGTTCCTGGTAAGACTAAAACACTTCATATACTCCTTAATTAAATGGTCTAAGTAACTTTTAGAAAACACAGCATGTTTAAACATGTGCAATTCTTAAGATCTCTTCAAAGATGCACTGGCATGTTTAAAGCTATAGCTGTATCGAAGTTCTGATTTTTCTAGATTGTGGAACTTCAACAGGGGATATTTTTTTTTTTTTTGGTTGGTTGTATTTGTTTTAATGGCGCAAGATCCTTTATACGCTATGCTGCGCCAACTGATTTTGTTTTAACGTCTTAAAATGGACAATTCATCAACATTGAAACTACACATTACAAATCTTCTATTTTCATTTTTCTTGAGATGAATATTTGGTTCAAGTTTGCTACGTAACTGACTGTGATAATCACTGATCAAACTACATACTTTGACACTGCCAACAATGATGCCAGATGATTGGCTGCCGAAAAAAATGTCAGATTGTGAGGTATTTGTCACGTTTTTTTCTGGTTTCGCTAATGTTCACGCTAAATTTCTTTTGCTTTTCAATCAATATGAATGAAAGTATACTTCGTTAGGCTGAAAAAAAAAAAAAAAAAAGCAGGAGACAATTTACAGTGGCGTGTAGTCGGCGGATGTTGCTTTTTATTATTATGGAATGTGCTGATCAATAATAAATAAATCATGTTTTTACTGAAAATAATTTTGTACTTTTGTTCAATAGTCTTTGCATTGCATACTTATGAGAATAAAAAAAGAATAATTGTTAACCAAAATTGGATGTTAAAAGATTGCTGTGCAATTATACAAAAACACCTGTTGGAGCATAACATGTGGCATCAAAAAAACTTAAAAGAAAATAAAAAATAACTCAACTGAAAGTATTGTCTTTTCAACAAGTGATTGCCAAACATAAACAATTTTGAACCTTTAAAATGAAAAAAAATGGATTTTTTTTTTTTTTTGGTGGTAAAAAAAAATTTTAAAAAATATATTTAAGGGAAAAGTTCCAGATTTTGGGACTCCTAAATTGGGGTCTCATACTGTACTTGTTTTTAACAGTAGCTGCCATTGTTGCATACACAGCACAGTGCTTTTTTGTGATTAATGCAATTTTGCTTTCTTAACTCTTATAAGATTTTTCTTTTTAAACTTAGCTTGTTTGGACTTATTATGGATTTAATATCTAACGCAAGAAATCCTTAGAAGCAACAACTGGTCCCATAGGCAGCTCGTGCGAGGGGACAACTGCCTCCTCACTTCTTAGAGCGAAGGGGCCTTGCCTCCTCACTTTTCAGGGTTAAAAATTATAGATTGACTGGAAAATGAATTTTATATGGTAGCTTGATTTATTCAACGAAAGTAAAAACTAAAAATTTTAAATAAATAGATTTTTTTCATCTTATTTCATGAGAATGGATCTTTGAAATGGAAGAGAAAAGTCTTTGGTTGCCATCTATCCCAAATTTTTATGCCCTATTTTCAACATTTTTAGAAGTTATTTAATCAATTGCATTAAAAGCCAGTACCCTAATTTCAGGTAGCTAAGTCGCCCTATCGTATACGCTGCACATACAATAATTTACTAACTAAAAACAAAAGTTCATCGGATATCCAGAAGAGCGTATCAAAACATGGCACCCCACTCCCTCTATACATATATCTCTCTATATATGTGTATGGATGTGATCATTTATTATAGTTAGAATGAAATTGTAACAAGCAACTGCACTTGTTGATGGATAGAAATTTAATTAACTTCGTTTAAAAAAAAAAAGATTGGAAAATGCTACGGTTACGCAAAAAACTAGTGTTGCCAGATGACATCTACATTTGGTTGGATGAGAAGTTTTCAAATCATTGTATTATACTTAGAAGTTCATCGAAAAATTGTTAAATTTTTATCAATTGATTCTTTTTTTTTAAATTTATCATCATTGAGACATTTTAAAACATTACTCAGACTATAGGGACTCTAACTCAGACAAGTTAGCGATTCCTCCATTTTTCAGCCTCGTGAAATGTATATTACCATCACGAATATGGAAACACTGGAAAGAACAACAGCAGCAAACAGCGGTAAAATCGGCGCAAATTAACGCAGATTTAAGGGTGTGAGAAACTAAATTTAATGAGAAACCCGTTTCATGGTGCAATTTGAGAGCTCTACTAGCGTTTATTAATGAATTTTAACATTGCCGCTCAATTGTGCGAACATGAGAAACACTAAGAAAGAAGGGTGGGGAGAAAATTTCTTCAGATACGCCGCCCTGGAAGGTGCGCCGCAGATGTTAAATTTCAACTTTAAAACACGGATAAGCCGCAGCTTATCTACACGAAATTACGGTAATAGCTGAATTTTACAAAAAGAAAAAAAAATCGGCTTCATGGCCACACCCCCTAACCGCCGCACATCTTTTGACCCCCCCCCCCCCCCCCCACTTTTTTGGTGCACCAGCCGCCTGTGACTGGTTCACTAAGCAGGAAGTTTTACTCGTTCGTAACCAAAATAACCAATCCACTTAACTTGAAGTGTAGTTTAACATGAAATATGGTTCTGCATGAATGTATAACCATTTTATTTACAATTTATTAATTGTACTTCACATAATCTTCATAATATTTTTAATCGACTGAAATTTAAAATTTATATCCAAATAGTGCACCTAAATTTAACTAAGCAAAACTACTCTAACTGTAAAAATGAAGTTTTTAAACGTAAATAATATATAATTTCCTTATTGGGGGTTTGTTCACCGGTCCCAGGGACTACTGAATTCTATTTCATGATGGTCCGAAGCAGTTTTCGCTGTTCTCGGACCAGCTGACCACTATTGATTTCGAATGCTGATACGAGTTGTGGCTGTTTAAAGTCTAAAGTTGCAGTCAAAATTGATTAACGAATAAGCATACCACGTAATATGAGATGACTAAATTCTTACAAAGCAAATGTAAAATTTCTCCTTGTAAATGCTCTGTTAGCATAATTAAACCCTAACAAAATGTTGCTCTTTGTCAATCACAGTTATTATTGTTAAACAAATTTAAATGAATAAAATTAAAAACAATTTAATTTTTGCATAAATAATTCTTATTTTTCTTACTTTAAAGTTCGGAAGACAAGGTTAGATTGTTTTATGGTTGCTTCAAAATGTTTTTACCCTAAGTATGTTTTCATATTCTGTTGCATAAAAATACATCCACTAAAATCAAGTATTAAGACTTAATTTCAGATATTTTCTGTTATTTGTTAAATCAACCATGATTAAAGTTTAGTACTATTTGACTTTTATTTTTTCAGCATTCGTGGGCCGTAAAATAATGGCCCTTTGGCTGGGAAACACCAGGGTACATGAGTTGTACACCATTGGTTGTGGAATGTATGTATGGTGGATAGTTCTGCGCATATGCACACTTTTATGGAGCTGGATTCCAAAAGGATGGAGCACAATATCTGCTAAATTATCTGAATGGCTTACTATTGTAAGTTTTTTCCTTCTGATTTTAATGAAAGTCTGAATATATTTTTTTTTAACTTGACAATAAATATACAAATAAAAAAATATTGGTGCTAGATTTTCTTTTCCATTAATGGTTATTCCTGAATTAGGTCCTTTTAATCTTTTTGTATATTTTTTTAATTTCAAGATTTCTTACACATCTGATGTGTATATTATTATAGGTTATTATTTAGCAATGTAATTTTCCCCATTAAATCAATTTAATAAAATAAAATCAAAAATTTGATTAAAAATATTTAAGAACTTTGAATTATATCTCTTTTATTTATCTATACTTAGCAACCAAAATATTTTTATGTTCATAATAGTATGCTTTACAACTTTGGAAATGGCTTCAGCTATTAAAAATTTTGTGTTTGGGGTTCACAGGAATTCATTTGTATAAGTTTTGTTATGCATTTCATTTGCAATTTTGATGTATATCTGTTGTGTAGAATTTTTTATTAAAGAAAAAAAAAACCTGAAGTTCATCTTTTTACTAGTGAAATCAATAATTTGGTTTGATCTATTCTTTTTGTTGTAGGCTCGCATTTTAATGATACTTGATTCTAGTTTTGTTTTTACAGTTGTTTAAAAATAAAACTGAAAATCCTGCTGTGGGTATTCTAATGTTCCGGTACATTAAAACTTTGCTTGAGTAAAATCTGATACAATGATTTATTTAACTATTTGGTCCACATAATTTTGTGTATGTACGGTAAATCCTTTTTCACTTAAACAATATTCTTTGCAGTTTTGTACCTTTTGTAAAAAAATTGTTTTCTGGTGAACTATTATTTCCTATCCCTTTCTAACAATGATTCAATTTCAAACATTGTTAGGTAAAAAAAAATCTTCTCTCTCCCCCCCCCCCCCCCCCTCTTTCCATGTGAATTTCTCTTTCGTGGCAAGTCTATAATTTGGAACTCCTCGTGTGCAACCAAGGATATTCAATGCTCCCTGCAGTTTTCACCCGTTATGGTTTGATCTGTTTTTAAAATTTATTTGTGTCATAAATATATCAAATCAACCAGCAACTACAAGCATGTACTGATGACCCAAAGTATGACACCCATATACTACAGTTGTGCCCTTATTGAAGATCAGATTTCTGATGAGTGAAACTAGAACATATGGGTCGTGATGGGACGATTGATGCATGCTTTTCATTCTGCTTTTGCACTGATGTGGAGCGGTAATTTAAAACTTATGAGCCATCTCCCTTTTAAATTAAAAGTACATTGCAATCTGAGCAATATAATACATCCTTTTTTTGTGATAATTGCATTTGACCAGTTGCTTCCGTCACTGGTTTCTGATCTGTAGGGGACACCTCTCTGGGGGGCACTTTTATAGTAATTTATTTTTTAAAGTAATTTATTTTCCAATTTAGCAACCAGAACTAGACATTATAAAAAATTCAGAAATGTCAAAATTTTCAGAGCACTATTATTTGTTTTACACTATATATCTGTTTGCGAAACATTATATAGCACGGGCTGTAAATTTTAGTTTATGTACTTATTATTTCGATATCAGTGAATTGTTTTACCTAAACAAGCCATACTTGTTTAATGAAATTATTATAAAGTGTTTATGAAATCTCAAAATACTTCGACGTAAATAATGTAAGTGATATTCATGTCAAAGTGTTCCTTCCGTTAAAGTTATTGTTGACATTATTAATCAAAATCGTAAGAAAAACGTGAGTTAAGTTGTTAGATTTGCATCAATTTCCACTTACCTGCTCTCAAAACAACAAAAGATGTTTAATATTCTTCCCTTAAACTTTTCTGATAATTTCAATGGTATACTCAACATCATGACCCGCCCCCTCCCCCCAATGGGCATGCCTCTTTTAACTATTATCATTCGAATAAATCGATGGAATATTTACTTGTCAAGATGTCTGATGGCGTTTCTCTGTTGCAGATCTTAATATGCAGATGGTGTAACTAGGGGTTCCCTTCCCTCCCCCAACTGTGATAGCACCCCTCAATTTTACTAAGCCCCCCTTTTCCCCCGAGAATAGTGACCCACTAATAAAAAGACTTAAATTCTTCTAAAGTAATTTCTCCAAAAGTTTCTGCAGTATCATCTTCCTCATGACCCACTCCTCCTACCTTCGCACCCACATATGAACATCTTTGCTGTCGCTATTATTAGTAGAATAAATTGCTGAAGTATTTACTCACTAAGAGGGCCCGATAGCTTTTTTCTGTTGCGGATACTAAGGAATAGGCAAAATTACTTTTTTATATGCTTTGCCCCCCCCCCCCCCTCCCCATCATAAAATGTTGAATTTATCGCACCCACATATGGACATCCTTGCTGTCGCTATTATTAGTAGACTAAATTGCTGAAGTATTTACTCACCAAGAGGGCCGATAGCTTTTTTCTGTTGCAGATACTAAGGAATAGGCATTGCATTTATATGCCTTGCCCTCCCCCCCCCCCTCCATAAAATGATGAATTTATCGACCTAAATATATTGATTTATCTAAAATAACGATATTTGAAGAGCGATATATCGCAGTATTAAAATTCTGATATCGCCCAGCCTTAGTACACATATACTAAGTACAGTAGACTCCCGATTATCCGGGAATCAATCAACAAACACGAACATGTATTTTCGCAGTAAAAAGCGAATACCAGTGGCTGTTTTTTTTTTTTTTTTCAAAAATTGTAAATTTACACTCAGTTGTTTTTGCTTGATTGATTGATTTGATTTAATTTTATTATTAATATTATTATTCTTTTTTTATGTGCGTTCTTCATCGTACATACACTTGTTTGTTATTGATGTTAAGTTCGGTTGTGCAAAAATACAAAACATTTGTACTGTACTCTATACATATTTTCACTGTTTGCAGAAAGTGTTATGCATCAATACAGTTAAGAATTTGAGATAGGACAATTTTTACCTGATTTGTCCCCCATTTTAGTCTTTTTGCGGTTATCCGCGTTTTTTATTATCCGCGGCACTTGTGCCACCCGATTCCGCGCATAATCGGGAGTTTACAGTATAACAAATCAGTGACAGAAAATAAGAATCTGCTATCAGCAACACCATTGCTATGGCATTCAGATTTGAGCTCCCACACTTATAACATTGATATCTATTCAATGGCTCTATGGTTAGAGGAAAATTTGCCCTTAAAAGCAAGACCAACCATTTTTAAAAATATTGTATTAATATTTCACTAATTATTGCATTTGAAACATATTTTTTCTGTAATTATGTATTAGTTGTTAAACGAAGTTACATTATCAGTACTCATATTAATATGTAACAGAAAATTAACAAGGTAGCATGATGAAGTTGTATTGTTATGAAAATTGAAGGGGTACAGAACAACTTCTTTCTGAAAAATGCACATGTATAAAAATTTGGAAGCCACAGACTTAAGTGTTGTAATATGAAGGTTTTACTGTGCTGGAAACTTCAGAGCACTTCATTTCACTAGTGTTTTAAGAATATTTCATGTTTCAGGGTGCCTCTTGCTTACATTTTTATTATGTTGATTCTAGATAATTGCTGCAGAAGTTTGCTGTTAATTTTACCTTTTGTGTTTTGTTTTCAGGGTGTGAAAGTGATCTGTTCCATGAGTGTGCTTTTGGGTGTAATTCCTGTATTGATGGGCTTAATGCTAGATCTTATCATCACAGTTCCAGCCAGAGTGTCACTGAACCAGACTCCTCTCATTTCAGTTTGGCAGGTATGTTTAAAGGTTTACAAATGAAACAATAAGCAGATTTGCCAATCATTATTTATTTACCCTTATCTCGACAAAATGCCCCATTTTTTTAACCTTTGGACCTTACACTTGGTTGATTAAAATGAAAAACCAGCGTAAATAAAGAAAAAATTATCAAGAAGATACAGCAATATTTCAAGGCTAAAATGGAGCCTCTTCGTCAGTGCAAAAAACTCAACACACCACCAGAAAGTCGCTAGAGAACTGAAACTGACCCACGTCGACACCAATATTTATACCAAATGGGTCAACCAATAGGAATTCACGATACAAGACGACAAACAACCAATCAGTGAACAACATGTCATCTCCATGGACTTGCAGCCAGGGGGAGAGACAACCAACCAGAAGCTAGGAAGCAAAAGGAGTGGGAGATAAATATTTGGTCATTTGGTATAAATACCGGTGTCCACGTAATTGACAACAGTTCTCTCGCAACTTTCTGATTGTGTGTTGAGCTTTTTAGAGTGATGAAAAGGCTCCATTGTAGCCTTGAAATAGCTATTTGCTGTGTCTTCTTGATAATTTGTGCTTTATTTACGTTGGTTTTTCACTTTAATCCTACTGTAGCACAAAGCTTATTTGATCTTTTTTCATTTATCTTGCACTTTGTTATTAAAAAAAAAAAAAACTGTATACATTTCATCTGCAAAAGAATATTTTTCTGCTGAGAATTGAGTTATTCTGAGCATTAAAATTGCTTAAATGTACAGTACA
Organism: Uloborus diversus; assembly: GCF_026930045.1. Taxonomy (NCBI): domain Eukaryota; kingdom Metazoa; phylum Arthropoda; class Arachnida; order Araneae; family Uloboridae; genus Uloborus; species Uloborus diversus. The sequence continues at coordinate 132,602,492 of NC_072739.1, read as the reverse complement.
ACCCTCGGACCAGCACTGACCTTGGACATAGCTGGAAGTTATAGGCCACCTCTCTCCCTAAAAAAACGTTTCATGCTGTTTTTGGTCAGAAGAGAGCAGAAAAAGAGGTTATGTGGCTCTGCTTCAGAAGTTTTTTGAAATTTGTCTTAAAGTTGTAATTTTAAATTATCTTTGACATTTGGCAAGAGAGTATCAGTCAGCAGTTCAGTTCTAGGGAGGGGTAGTTGCCCCTTCTTGCCCCCTCCCCCCTTTGGCTACGCTGGTACGCAGGACCCCCTAACTTATTGATAGTTTGTCATGAAACTGTACTTAATTGTTTTATCTCTTAATCAGAGTTAACTTTTTAAACCGCTACCTTTTTGCAATGCAAAGCAACCATGCAAAGGCTGCAGTAGCTATTATTCAAGATATTGCTGCAGTCAATTTTATTTACTGAAAGACTATTCAGGATAAATTCTACCTATAGGTGTTTGAATTTTGACATGTCTTTTGAACAGTCTGTCTTTAATGTCAAAAATAATCATCGCTTAAATTAGTTGAATATTGGCAGATATCCTTTCAATTTTGAAAAATTTTCATAATATGTGTAATATGTAATCTTTTTGATTTTTGTAGGATTGGGCTATTGGTGTTTTGCTTACAAAAACAATATGTGCAGTTGCTCTAGTTGGCCCTAATTGGTGGATGAAAAGAACCATTGAACAGGTAGGTGATGTGAAGTGTTCATACTGTTTTTAGAAATCTGTTGCATGCAAAGGAAATAGATTTATGCTTGAAGTTTAAAGTGACTTTAAAATATCAGAGTGTAATCTTTAGTTTCAATTCTAAGCTTTTTTCCACTGTAAATGTTTATATATTGATCCTTGGAAGGCATATAAAAGAAATTCCACTGCTCTACATAAAACTGTTGTCCACACTCATAAAAAAGATTATGTGCAATCATCAAGTATAATTTAAAGTAATGAATGCTGTAAGCAAAAATTGCCAAACATCATTCAGTGCTGATATTGCAGAACTGATTGATCTAAGATATTTTCTTATAATGATCATAAATTATGGATATCATTAGAGATCACGAAAAGAACCCTGTTTTTCCTTGTAATGGCTTTGAAAATTTTAATATATAGCATAAATTTTGTAAAGAAAGGAAAATGTTCCTTGTTTAAAATGTAACATTGCAAAATATTCTTCCATGGTTGTCTTGTTTTGCTGTCTAGTCAACAGTAATGCCTTCTTGAGAGGCATCATTGGATTTTATGTCTGAAGTTACTATGTTGCAGTGATGTGCCGAATATCTGAATGGAAATAATGATCTCTATCCATATCCGTTTTACATTTGCGGATCTTAAATGGATCTTTTACTCTTAAATTTTACTATACACTTGAAATTCTACATATGCGTAACTCCAAAATGCTATTAAATTAGTTTTTATTTCTTTTAAAAAATACAAGGCATCATATCAGCAACTATGTAGTTATTTTTTTTATTGATTTGGTTCATCATTATGTCTCGTTTTGACTTTTTTAGGTATTCTTCGCAAAAAGTGAGCTTAAATTCTCTGTTCACCGTTTGAATGGATGTTCCTCCTTGCTGCGTAATTTTGTTGGTAGGAATTTGTCAGTGCTGCAATTATACCAAAATAAATTTAAATTACAAAAATAAAATTATCCAAAAAGTCATTTCTAACTATTCTAATCTGCTACATCTACTTTACAAACAAGAAAAAAAAAATTCATATTTTATTTCAGCATGCATAAAGCGCTGATCCCCCACTGTTCCAATCCTCCAGCTGCTCTATTCTTACCCACTCTCTCCTACTCTTCTTGGAATTTCTTTTACGTTTGTGGTAAAAATGTGGTTAATTCTTTCGAGTTTGTTAGAAAACATGAACCACCAACTTAAATTTAAAAAAAAAACAAATGAGGAAAAAAATTTAGGCCGATCGTATTTTAAGTGTTTCCGCAAAACTGCAGGACGTCTCAATGTTTGGTGCCTACGTGGAACACAGAGAAAAGGTTTGACTTACCCCCATGTAGTGGAGACACAATAAGCACAACTCATTTCGCGTCACATGTGAAAATTTATTCCGATGATCATCACTTACACGACGAATATCAAGATCCTAGGGAGCTCCCGCGGCGTAATCAAAACATGGAAGGGAATATAAAAGATTACAATATGAAAAATTTAGGTAAGTTAAGTTCACAGTCCAGCCTATTGCAGGGAATTACGTTGTCACAGCAGAGGGATGTGCATCGTACATGGGGAGGCTTAAAAAAAGGGCGCGGTCCGTTGTTGCAGCGAAAGAACTCATCGTAGAGACATCAGCGAGGAATATGATGTAAACCACATGGAACGGCCGCTATACCACGGCGATGACGGAGAAATCATCATTACACAGGACGAAAATGGCGCAGCAGAAATCAGAACTAAATTCATGTCGACCGCGCGTACCGCTTTCACTATCCTGGTCTCACCAGCTACAGGTGCATCACCAGTCTTCTCTGATCATATGCAATGATCATCGTGTAAAAAAGAACAGGATTTCATCCGTGCATGATCGGAGCTACTTCCACGTGGACGCGAACATTTTTCAATCTTTTTTTTTTAGAAAATCTAGATTAAATATAGGATCACATTCGTAACTAAACTATCATTTTTTTAGAGATACAGGGCTCTAAGGCTCCTGTGCAATTATTTTACAATTTACATCCTTTTTTATGCCGATGCATCAAGATTTTCCATTGCAGTCGTCGCCATTGCATACGACCCATTCACAGGTCAAGCGTCCGCGCTCCTAACCAACGCTCTGTCACATATCACGGCTAGCACACGACTCTCCACGAAAAATTTTATGAGACATCCAACTAAAAACCCACGCGGTCGCGTGAAAAAAGATATCCATACGCGGCGTCACCCAGCGCAGCGAATGGGAACGCGGGAAAATGACATCACCGAACAAGACCACGCCTACGGCCAATGAGCGAAAAAGGCGGGAGACAACACATCGCGGGAGGAAGAAGGGAAAACATGGCCGCCGAAAACTCGGAAACGACGCCATTAAATAAAAAATCAGAACACATGAAATAAAAACGCGAATCAATGAAAATATATGTGATTACTATATCACGTTTAAATCAATTGTGTTCTTGTATAAATACACTTTAATTTTTTTACTGTTCCATATCTCAGAGTATACTGTTTCAGCTTTTGAGTGCAATGAAAATTCCTCAACACTTCATTGTCTTATCTGCTTAACTATAAAAAAATCAACAATGTTTATATTTTACAAATTTGCTGCATATGTAGATTTCTGAAACTTAACTTATAATAGGATAATTATATAATAATATTAAATCATCATGTAAAAGTCTCTAACTTTCTAAACATTGCCCTTGTCTAAATGAAGTCCCCCCCCCCCTAAAAAGTATTTTTTATTTCAAGTTCTTTTAAATACAGTACCCGTTTTCTAATCTTGAGTGCTTTTTGCTTATAAAGTGTTTTTTTTTTTGCCTAAATGATAAATCTGTGTACAATATTTAACCATAGTGATTGATTTCTTTTTAGGTATACTTGGGTGGTATACGCAACATCAACTTGAAATTAATATTCATCGACCTTGCTTTACCTGTAATAATATTCTTGGGTTTATCCCTTTCAATTCCTTACATAATTTCCTGGAGCATTGTCCCGATGTTCAGTAAGTAATCATAATTATTTAATGCTACTATTTGATTTTATGTTTTTTTTTAAAGTTCTATTCTGTACATTTTCGTTAATGTTATTCAAGTGTGTAAAATTAAATAACTGTTACTTATGTTGTGCACATAAAGCAATTTGTTTCATTCTTCAGAATTTTATGATATATGTAATATGAACTTTTGCCTCCGAGGACAGCAGATCAAAATCATTCAAACTCTTTCTTGCTATCCATGAAAATTCTTGAATTTTGGAGTGGTTAAAATCCTTTAGGAAAAAAACTAGGATGTGAATCTTAAAGATTGGTGTATTGAACCTATCCATAAGAACATTGGTTAATGCTGCAGTAAGCAATTCCTCGGTCTCGGGCCAATTTTCAGACAGCATTCTTAACCTGCATTTTGTCGAAGAAAAAATATGTTTTCTGGGGAAAAAAAGAAAACTAGGCTGGGCTGAACTTCTTAGTTAAAAGATACAATATTTTTCAAAGCTTTGTATACTCACCGGAAATGCCCCAATTTTTAATTAGAATGTAAAATATTCTTTTCACCTTTTGTTCTGGAAAAATGTCCTCAAACGTTGCTGTAGATTTGCAGATAAAATTTAGTATGAATTTCATACACATTTGTAAAGCAGGAAAGCATTAAAATTAAATAATTTGCTTTGAAAATGATAATATAAGGGCATCCTCAATGGAAGCAAATAAACGAATATATTTTGAACGGGATCCCAAAAAGTCGATCTTGGTGTTCGCGAAACTTGGAAAGTAGGTCAACAGTTAGTTTAGGTTGCCTATTGTTGGATTAAAGCATTCTAAAATGGCAAAACTCTTAAATTATTGCACAAACTCTACGACAGTTTTTCTCATTGACAATATTTGAAATATATTTTTATAATATGTAATAAACTTAGATTTTGAGATATAGTCATTGTGTAAGGATTTAACAATCAGCATAAACAAATTACACTGCCTACATGCTGCTTTCCATTAATCTAATCCAGTAGTATCCAGATTTATCGACTCACAAAACCATTAGAACTACAAGGGTTTTTTTTGGGGGGGGAGCTCATCTCATGGGGGGGGCATAGTTTATACTTTAAAATATTTAAAGTAGAACAATATTGTAGTGGAACTTTATGTAAAGATAATAAATTACTTAGGTTTTTTTGTAATTTGAGTTTTAAACACAAAATTTATGTAAAGGAATAACTGGTGCTCTTTGTGTCAGCCTAACATTTATGAAGAAAATATGATCTCAGCAGCGTGCCTTTTTTAACACTATCTGCTGATTCTTCTTTATGTTTCATAGTTAATAAACACAAGTCAACATTTGCAAATGTTTATTTTTTTCTGTCTTTCTTTTCACAAATCTACTGGAAACTTCTTGCATGCTGCAGGATAAGTTCTTTTTAAATTACAGTTATTGCTAAAAGTTAACCATACTGTGTACTTTATTAGTCTTCTATTTTATTTGAGCTGTGCACTCACACAAAATTGTTATCAAAAGTTATTCAAGAACTATCCACAAAAGTTTTGAAATATTTCAGCCATCAAATTAGAATTGATAATAATAAAAATCACTAGTTGAATTTCAGCCAATTTATTAGTGAGTACACTTCTCATACATACAGGTGGAGAAATTTGATGTAGTTTGAGACTTAAGTTTGGCTAAAAAATATAAAACCTACAGGAAGGGACATGGGTTAATTGATTTTCTTCTGGTTTATTACTGTATGTTTTTAAATAATTGAGTCATTTCTGAGCTACTGTAAGTGACAATCCTTTCTGTGCATTCAGATTTAAAACTTTTCACTAAGGAACCAATTCCTTGGAAAAGTTTGCTGTTTCGGATTTCAAAATATATTCAAGTGTCAAATTCTCTTTCAGCATCCAGTTTTGAGTTACAAAATGCAATATATCGAAGAATATATCCTGCTATGTTGACTCTATTCATCATTTCAATGGTCATCAGCTTTCAAATTCGTCAATTCTTCCGACTATATGAACACATAAAAAATGATAAGTAAGTGTGTCTAATTTAATTTTAGTTTTCCTTAGTTTTAGTTCACTAAGTTTTAGTTATTTCTATTACTTTGGAAAGGCATAAAGTTAAAATGACGCTTTTTTTCTATTTTGGATTTTTTTTCTGAACTTTTTATTTTGTTGAAAGAGTATTCTAAGGTGGGAAGATGTGTGGATTAAAAAATCATTCAATACATCTATAATTCTATAGTTATTAAACTAAAGCAAAATCTTGCCCCATGATTTTTTTTTTTTTAATTATAAAAGAAATTCAAAATGGCCTAAAATCAATCATAAAGATTAAAATACAAAGAGAAGGCAAAAAAAAAAAAGTCTTCCATTTTCTTGCTCAAAGTGAGAAGATGACCCACCAGTAGAGGCTTTGGTCTCACATGCTCCACCTTGAATATTTATCAGTGTGTTTGATCTTGCTCGAGAAAAATGTAAATATGTAGGTGTAGGAGTAGTTTATATTTAGTTAATAGTTCAGTTATTATGCCCACACCCCTCATGTTACTTATAATTCCAGAGGTTTCTAGCGAATTCATCTGACATATTTTGTTACAGCTTTAAAATGATATAACTTTTTCAAAATTGTGGTACTTATTTTCTGTGTTTTTATTGTTGATTTAAATTAAATAATAATGATAATTCCAATTTAGAAAAAACTTTTGAATTAAATTTGAATTGTGTGTCATGTAACTCCGCACTGATTGTATATTCCTGGCAGATTGAATAAAATTTGCCACAAAGATCCTAAATTTCATTCTAATTTGTCAGTTTTTACGGCTTTTTATGTTAAATATATGTTCAAACTTGCACCTTGATGTATAGTACAGATATAACTTTTTAAGAGGTATAATATGCATCCCCCCTCTCTCCATTCTTTCAGTTTTGCGGTCCTTAAATTTTTTAACTAAATCATTGTATAATATTAAAAAAATTATGAGTTTTAATCATTTATAATTCATTCCCAACATTTCTTGCCTAAACATACATCACCAAGATATGTTCATACAAATTATATCTTATTTCATTTCTTCAAATTTTGTATCAACTTGTTTGAAAATTCTTTTTCAGATATCTGGTTGGCAAGAGACTAGTGAACTACGATCACAGAAAAGTGGAGAAGGTGGAGCCGGAAGAAGAAACCGTGGCATCATGAAATCGGTCATGTCCTATGAACATTTTTAAAAAAAATATCGGGTATATTTCAAAGGAAATTATTCGGACTCTCATCAGCTTCCGTTATCGATTCCCTAGGTCTGCAGAAGACTTATAGTGGGTCTGCTGTTCACTAAAACCTTTACCGAATGAAGTGTGAGCTTTAGTGATCTTATCTCATTAGTTTTAACAATAAAGACATACCACTCTTTTTAGGTAATGTTTCACATTGATTCCTCACTTTTAAATTTGAGTGCCAGCAAAATTTGAGCGTAACCATTATTATGTGCATGAGAAATTTAATCGGAAATGCAAAAATTTACTTATCTGTGATTTAATAAACTGTATTGTTTTAGAATGCAAAAGAAATTTTATTGAAGGTGGGAGAGGACTTTTAGTGTGCCTAAAATACAAATAGCTATTTGGCATGTTTAATTTTATCTTGTTGAAGGATTTTCTATTTTAAATTGTTAATCTTTCTTTTTTCTTTTTATAATTTTAAGTATTTTAAGTTATACCGTTGGATTTTCTTTCTTTTTGTTAAAAAAAAACCCTTTGAAATTACTTTTATACTTTGCACAAAGCAAAAGAAATCTACCATTTTGTGCTTGCTTTCTCTTTTTTAAATGGTATTGCAATCAGAGCATTTTTCTCCTAAAACTCAGATATTTTGTTTTAGTACCTTTTCATCTGTAATTAAATTTCACTAATATGTAGGTAAATGATGTTTCTGGCTGTCTATATTTAATATTAAGAATAGCAAATAATTATTTAAAAACAAGTTTTCCCATATTTTTGTACTGTATTTACACCTAGTTCAAGTGAGGATTGTTTGGAGGATTTTAAAGAAATCTTCCAAAGAAGTTAATCTCATTTGAAAATTTCAGGATTTTTTTTTTCTCTTCATTGATGATTGGTTTTCTTTTAACCTATCCACCATGGCTCTAAGGTCAGATCTAATTTCATCATTACATTTTCCTCCATATGCATTATATCCAGTTACAAAGTCACAAACCTATTTCAAAAATATAAAAATTTAAAAAATAGAAAACTACCTTATATGTGTTGAAAACATTCTTTAACATTGTCTTATAGATATCTTTTTTCTATCAGAAATAATGATTTGTGTAGTTTGGGGTTAAAACTTTGAATTAGGAAATTTGAATAATATTTCAGTTTTGTCGAAAATAAATCATTAAACTTATTGATCCTTCTACCAAGGCATTAGAAATGGCTTAATGGATTAAGCTTTGCTAATAAAAACTTATTAACGTTCAAAGTATATGTACTGTAGTTTCTGTTAGTTGTAAAAAAAAATACTTTTGCTAAGAGCTGTAGTGAAATTTGGTTAAGTTTCATCTCCCACCAGTCAAATTCGTAATTTCTTTTTCATACCTGGTTACATTAACCATTTAAGAAACGACAATTTTTTTAAGTCCAACATGGGAATATGAAGCTATTTTATGGTATCTTTTCGACATTTGAATTTGAAGGTTTGGTGTTTTTAAATTGTTGTAAGATGTATTCTGCCATGCTAAGCTCAAAAGTCATAACTGCACTTTTTATCAAAATTGAGTTACGTCAACAAATAGTTCTTGTGACATATTTCAGCTAAATGCAATTTTTTAAGATCATTTGTCAGTGGGAAATATTTTTGAAAATTTTCTGAAGAAGTTACATTTGAATGAAATACATGGTGGGGTGCAAAACTTCAAACGGCAATTTCTCATTTTGAACTCGGCTGCAGATACGACTTTTGCTCTTAGCATTGCAGTATTGCTATGTTTTTGAAAAGTAAGAAATTCATCTTCCATTGTCCTCCCTCTTTGGAATTGTAAATTAAAACCCTGATTTTTGCTTTTAACTTAACTTTTTGAGCAATTCTGTGAAACAAAATATTTTCATCAAAATTTTCATGATATTCAGTTGATTGTCATATTAAGTTTATCGTAAATAGTGAAATTCAATTTGTAATATTGCTTATGATTGTTGGAAGAAAAATCCCTTACGAAGTTAACAAACATAGTTTTAACATAATGTTTGCATAGATTGTTTTAATTGGAAGGAATTTAAAAATTTTGCATTTTTACACGGAATGTAAAAAAAAAAGTCTGCTTCTAGGTGCACTTTTCAAACTTAGATTTTCAACTGAGAATTCTCTATTATTTTCTTAAAGCTTTTGTCTCGTTTAATTTAGCCGACAAAAGTGATTTTTAAAAACATTGCCATTATTTTTAATTTAAAAACCGTGGTATTTATTTATCAAAATTTATGTTTCACTTGTGAAACATAACTTTATGCAATATTTTTCACGTAAAAAATATCCTGAAATTTTATTTCAATGTGATAAATGAGAGATGAATAAATAATCACTCTGTTTGTTATAAAACATTTAGCAATTATTTGTAAAAATAATTTTTAACAAAAATTAGTAGAAGAAACTCATACTCCCATGTGCTATTAATTATTGCTCTTTTTATTTTTCAAATATTATAATTATCGCTAAATAATATCCTGTATGAGTATAGTCATTTTTAATTGAAATTTAGATTTTCAATGATCTCAGTTTTGTTCAGTTATATTTAGTACTTCTATATCTTGTTTTAATATTCATTGCATAAAAATAAAGTTTATATATATATTTTTTTCTTTTTTGAAAATATTGTAGTTAATATGAAAGCTTTTTTTTTTAAATTTTAATTATGTAGGTGCAAAGTGTTTTATTTCTTGCATTCAAAGCATTGTGAGATTGCTTTAAAGTTAATTGAATTGGGTGTTTCATTTCATCATTTGTGCATTCATTTTGCTTCTTTAAAAATATTCATTTTATGGATTGAGCAGTTCTTGCTTTAGATTCAGGGGCAGGATATATATCAAGAAATTTCCTACTGAGTGGTTATAAAAAAGTTTCTGTTATACAGTCAAAAAGCAAACAAAACTGCTAAAATTGCACTATATTTTAAGTTGAAGTCAACTAGCAGGTTATACACCTTGAAATATATACCTCATGTAGAAGTATTAATTGAAGTATTTAGATGGTTATTCTAATTTAGAAACAAATTTTTGCATTATCACAAAATAGACAAAGCATTTAATATCAAATTCAGTTCTCTTCAGGAAGTACTGATGATGAAGATTTCAATCCTTTTTCTAAGGACAAGATGATAGTTATGGTACAATAGCCTTATAAACTTGGGCCCAAAAGACATTTTGTAACTCAATACAACATTTTGTATAAAGCTTTAAAAACATTATCTTTAAAAAATTATTTCTCTTGATTTTTTTTTAATTGCTTAATATTTAAATGGTTAATGGTTTAGTTAGTGAACAAAAAAAGACAAAAAGAAAAAACTTTGTGAAACATATGCTGTACAAGATAAGGCTGGAGATTTTACAAAAGAATTTGGGCTTCTTCAATCTTCCACTTAATGTGCAACAGAAAGTTAATAAGCTCCCACATAATTCATAAATATTTAATTTTGTTTTAATTTGCTTTAGTGCAATGTAAACACCGGCAGGTGGCTGCTGATTTCATGTTCACTGCTTTTGGTCATTCTTTCTTGGTTGGTTTGGAGAGCCTCTTTTGTGTGGGAACTCAAGTGTTGGAAGCAATGTCTTCCACTTTCGTAAAACACCTTTGCAGGTTAACTGTCGGGCATTTTGTACAGTTAACTTTAAAGTTGAAGCTAAGGATTTAATAATTTATTCTGTGGATTTTTCATTAGTAAATGCTTAGAAAATCTATGCTCAATTTGTTTTCTATTACCCCCCCCCCCCTCCCCGATCATGAATTAGTTTGCTTTCAACTGTAAAATCTCCAAATGGCTTTGGACTGTAATAATTATTTCTCATTGCCGCTCCAATATGTGTAATAAACCTATTCTGATTTAGAAATTTACAGGAATTAAAGAAATTCAAAGGAGCGTATGCTTAAAAAAGAAAAATACAAGTACTTCAATGATTGAAAATTTATTAAAATATTGAATAATGATACTTTACAAAACCATTGATTTTTTTTTCTTTTGAAGAGACAAAACTAGCCAATAAGTTTGGTATTCTGTGAATTAAAGCAATAATATTATTAAAAGGTTTATGAAATATTTTATTTGCTTTTGTAATTAAGTAGTTGCTACAAAAGCTGTGTTGTTATCCTAATATTTTTGGTGGAAACACTGGTGCTTTTTATCTGGAATGGAGATTAATGTATTATGCATTGTACCATTTAGTAAGCTTGATAATCAATAACAAAGGCAATTACATGATATATTGAGAAATAATTCCATATAATTACAAATATTGTTAATTAAATTTTTTTATTGAACCACACAAAAAATATTTTACTATGTCATTTTATCATTATAACTACTTTAATTATTATTTCATTTCTCATTAATATTTTCCTCTTTGTACGTTTCATTTTCTTAATATACCGTGCAAGAACTTTGTAAATGTATTTTTCTGTAACTGTAACCTCTTGTTGCAAAATTTTTAATTTCCTTATTACTAATTGTCATTGTTATTTTATTACATATGTTTCAATGGATAATATAAATATAATTTACTTGCCTTTAAAAAAATTGTACCGAGAGTTTAGTAGCGAAATTTTTACAAAGATGCTCGCTGTACATTTTTTAGAGAACTAATGCTGAAAACTATTCAATTGTGAATTATAATACTCTTTACATATTTTCCATTTCATTCATTTGCCCCCCTCCCCCCCCCCCCCTTTTTTTCTGAAGCTAAAATAAAGTTTTGTTCAAATTATCTTTTTGTTAAAATTTATTTTTTCTTTTGCCATTGGATTTTTTTTTATTCAAACAAAAAAAGTAATAAAGATACACGTCACTTTTTTATTTATGCTGTCACATTCTACTTTTAGAAACATATTTATTGATCCTTAATATTTTTTTAATTTAACCATTAAAAATTCCTTAAAATCCTTTTACATTAAGAACTAAATATGAACTTAAATAAAATTTCTGCGAGTTGGAAACCTGATATGAAGTTATTGAACAAAATAGATTATGACACCCAATATGAGAAGAACATTTCTTCTATGGAACTTGATAGTTGTCATTATTGTTGTTATAATGTTTATATCTGATAAAGTGTTTTCGACTGACCTTTGGAGTTGTAAAATATGTTATCCTGTAAAGTCTGAAAAGTTTTATTTTCAGGTTGTACATAATTACTTTATATAAATGCTTACATTTTGCAAATGAGAGCTAGGTTGACTGGGATATTGTTGCTTGCTTGCGAGAAAATATGCTGTTTCTCTTATTTTGCTGCAAAATGGCATGAGCACTACTTGAAATTTAAACTGTGAGGTAAGAATTCAGGAATCAATTATTTTTAAATTGAAAGCTTTCTTAGATGAGGGTTGGGGAAAAAAAAAAAAGAATCTTGAAATATAACTGATGGAAGAAAAAAAAAAAGCTCTTGTTTTATGTAGCCAAATTAATTTTAATTTACAATTACGTTTTAAGTTGAGCAGGATTGACTTCCTACAAGCGAATCATAACCAGCCTACTGTGAAATATGTTTTTGAATTAATTCTAAAAGCATTATATCAGGGCTTAAAAAATCTCAATTTTTATAAATAACACTAAAAACTACATGCTTGAATAAAGGTTTTACATGCACAGGCATCTAAAACTATATAAAAATATTTAAATAAAACATAGCAAAATATACAAGTATCTACTAGTGATATATCCACAAAGAATCATCTGAAAGCATTATAAGTACGTTAATTATTTTTATTTTACATATAAATGAGTGAAAAGATGTTATACAGACGTAACAACGTGTCAACTTGTGATAATAATGGCCAATTGTTTATAAACTATATATGCATATAAGGAGCAAAAAGAAATTTGAATTGAAAAGAGCCTTGTGTATGTCTACTGGCCCTCACATGAGGAACGTTGGGATGTTTTGCAATAAAATGCATCTTATTTACTTTTTAGAAACGTATTTCTTTATTAATTATTTACATGCCAGCATGTAAAGGAGGAAACTTGAAGCACGGTTTTAATTTTTACATGCCCCAAGCATGTTGGGCATTATGATTTTCAAGTTGTGCTATATATGCATCTTTTTCTTTTCTTTTTTTTATGGGGGGGGGGGTTCCAATACAAGGTTTATACAATATTCATTTTTTTTTCACATGTGGTTTCAGGTCTTTTAAGGTACTTAATATTTCCCAAACTTAAAAAAAAATTGTCCTCAAAAGGAAGAAGAGGTAGTACATTTATTTTGTGAACAAGTACTTTTTTAATAAAATCATAAAGCAGGAGAAAATAGTAGCTTAGCATGGTGTTAAGTATAAATTAATAAAAAGTCACCCTGGAAGAATTTGTTTTTTTCTCCCTCTTTTCACGTGCAACAAAATGTTTATAATTTTCAAAAAAGATTTTTTTTATTTATGCCCTTTTTATGAAATGTCTGTTTATATAATGTAATTTGAAATGGTGCTTTTTTGCGTTTATTGTGATCATAATTAGAATTTGGCTGAAGAAAGCGTTAAACCAACTGCAGTTGTGTATATGTGTATGTAACTAGTTGTGGCATTCTTTAAACCTCAAAATGTCCACTACATTTTTACGCAAAGTAGCACAAGTGTAATGGAAAGAAAGAAAAATCATGTTTGGCATGGTATATATGTTGTTAATATTGATTCTGAATCATTACAGTTCTGGAATGCTTTTTCATACTACTAAGAATGATAATATGGGCATTCTGGCAAAAGTCATTTAGTCCACAAAAAATAATTTGATGAATCACAGATGAATTAAGGCTTTGCAGTTGAATATTTCATGATGTAAATTTAAAAGTTACATGAATAAATTTACTGTAAGAGTTAGAGGTCTGTAAACTAATTTTTGCTTTTCCTCGTAACGACTTAAAAGTTTTAATTGATAATGTCTCAAAACTGGACTTTTGAACTTTGGTTTTTGCCTGAATGCCCATGATATAAGAAAGAAAATGTATACATAAAAATCACTCTTATAACCTTTAAGAAAATAGCTGTTTCAGGGTTGAACAATTTTTTTTGCTAAATCTAATTTCATATTGTGCTGTTTTTTTTTTTTAGTTATTATTTACTGATGTTTTTAACTATATGCAAACATGAGAAACAAGTGCTATGCCCTCTTTTTGTAAAATAGAAAAAAAAAAGTGCTAACATTAGCGTAACAGGTGTTGGCATAGAGAAAAGTTTGGCTTTGAAAAATTCGGAAAGTAACTTTCCATGTGATGTCTTTTCAAAACCGTTTGTATGATTCTGTACATTGTTGTTCTCTTTTGTTGAGCCATTGATTGTATATACGTGTTCTTTCGACGAGAAGTGGAGAGTCTGTGTTCCCACGATGTATTTTTCATTTTTCTGCTCGGAGCACGAAATTGTGTCTTACTTGTATAATTTATTCATCTGTTTGCAATATGGTTGAGAAATTCTCCTTGTGTTGTTAGTGTACATATTTAGTAAATAAAATGGAATTTTGTTTGAAGATGCTGTTGTATAGCCTTTTATTAAAAAAAACTTAGTTTTCAAAGTTTCTTGCATAATCCAGGTTTTGGAATGGGAGCTGCACCATATATAGCAACTGCAATGTAATAGCAATAGGAACAAATGTAGAAACTGCACCATATTTTGCAATTGTTTTTCTCTGCAAAAACTAAAACTCTTTAAAGAAGCTTTTTTGCTCCAAATTTCTCACCAGAAATAATTAAATGAGAATTTTTAAACAATTGCAGAATAATTTGGGAATATATTAACAACTAAAACAAGTACAGTTGACTTTCTCTATAATTAGATTTGACTTTTGCAAAATGGATATGAGGCAAGTTTGATGCCACAAACGTACGTATCTTAGAGTTAATAAGAACTCCTCACCACAATGTGAGATTTTTCAAAAGTAAAGCGCAGAACACAAGTACTGACTTTGTTGTTCACTGCTAAATGTTGGCTTTGTGAATTTACTTTTGTCCTTTTAGCATCACTGAAGGCAGAATTTCCCACACCAAACCAGTCTAAACCTTGCTTTGTTAAGTGCGTACATGTGAAACCACTTTGTATTTTTCATTATAGGTGAAAGTTAATTAAATATAATAGTGCCTAAGCACCCTGCTTAGCAAGTGAAGATAAAATGAAAATGTTTCTTATGATTAAAAAAATTGTATGAAAAATCATAATAGTATTTTATGTTGAATAACACAGCTTTTTTTAAAAAATACCGTTTAAATTTAGTTATTTATGTAAAAAGTGGTAATATAGTTGAGGAACGATTTACGACAGTTTGAGGGGGTGTTTACACATATCTAAAATAATTGTATGGTTATGACAGTCGTAATGCATACCCTTTTTCACAGCACGGAATTTAAAACTTGCCTGCATGGGGCTTACATTAGTTAGTTACATTTACATTAGCATGGGGCTTACATTATTATTCAAATGATTATCAAGAAATTTAAACCTAGCATGTATGATCATAATTAATATTTGTGCACAGTTCTGGGGTAACATACTCACACACAGTAAATATAATAGCGCCTAAGCACCCTGCTTAGCAAGTGAAGATAAGGTGAAAAAGTTTCTTATAATTAATGAAAAATTGTATGAAAAATCGCAATAATATTTTATGGTGAATAACACAGCTTTTTTTAAAAAATGCTGTTTAAATTTAGTTATTTATGTTATAGTTGAGGAACGATTTAGGACAATTTGAGGGAGTGTTTACCAGTATCTAAAATAAAAGTATATGGTTATGATAGAATCGTATGCATACCCTTTCTCACAGCATGGAATTTTAACTTGCCCGCATGGGGCTTACATTAGTTAGCTACATTTAATGGCTTACATTATTATCCAAAAGATTATCAAGAAATTTAAACCTAGCATGTATGATCATAATTAACATTTGTGCACAATTCTGGGGTTACAGACTCACACACAATTCTGTGTGTGTCTGTAACCCAATCTCCGAACTATCTCTCAGGTTGATACAAGTACTGTTGGATGCAGGATGTCTGGAGAAAGCCATTACGTCCTGTCATATTCCTTTAAACCTTAACCAGCTTAAATGGAACACTACACTATTAGAATCATTAAATTTTATCCCAATGACGCTAAGTTTGACTACATATAGTCCTTTCGGTCGCTAACTTTAACGAGAAATAGCTAGTATTGTCACAAATTTAATAAAGGATTATGTCACAGATGACGAAGCCTCCCCCCCCCCCGCCCACTTCCCAGCTAGTTGCAACGAATGGGGGTTGACAAGTGAAACAAGCAGAGGGCAGAGCCTTGTAGTATATAATTAAATCTAGTAATAAGGTTTCTATTGAAATATTTTGTCTTGCTGCTATTACTATGATATCATTTTATAACTTCAACATAATAATAAATGTAGGACTTTTTTTTCTTTGTTTTTGGAACGAAAGTCCAAACACAAGGTATTCAAAATAATTATATTTATTTTATCTATATGAATCGAAAATCAGGTAAAACTACCTAAAATACTTTTTTTTTTTTAAGGGGGCAGTGAGAAGGCAAAGAGATATAAGTGGACTTTTGAAAGTTTTGAGCAAAAAGTACATGCTTTTAAGCCCTAGATAGCCCTTTTGCTGAAATCTTTTCTAAATCATGCTGTATTGCATCACCTACCAGGGATCCCCCTCTCTGGTCCCAAAACAGACGAGTTTAATTTGTACCACATGTGCTAGTTATCGCCAAACTTTAAATTTTGGCACTTAATCCCTTTGCTTATGTGTCCTATTGATCTATTATTTACCGAGTCCCACTTTGATGTCTCAAATTTTTGGTTTCAAGTCTCTCGTTTGATAGCTTTGGCCATAGCTTTGATCCCTGCCCATGTTTCTTCTCCTGTGGGTATTATCTGCTCTGCGGGCAGCATGAAGCCGTAGCGACCCGTGTCTCTCAGCTCTACGGTGTAAGAATACTTAATGCCGGCAATTCCTTTTGGCCCAGTCGTCGGCACCACCTGTGGCAATGTCTGAAAGAGAAAACAAACAAAAAAATTTAATTTGAATTTTGACATCTTGAATTCAAATTGTTTTTCGCAATCACGAGTGTGTGTGTGTGTGTATGTAGGCATGGGTGTTTGTGTAGTTAGGCATGAGTGTATGAGTAGTTGTGTGTTTGTGTGTGGGGGGGGAGGTATCTGTGGGGGGTGTTTATGTGTTTGTGTCTGTATGCATATGTGTATGTGTAGGTGTCTGTATGTAATGCGTGTTTGTGTGTAGGTGCATGTATGTATATACAATGGCTCCCAAAAGTCTCCGTACACCTACGACTTTCAAAGAAATAGGCTCCAATCCATTTTAGAATTAATATTTCGGAATGGGTATTTAATTATAAGATCTATGATCAATTTTTAACAAAACTACATGAAAAGTTTTTAAAAAATATTAAAACTTAATTTTTTTAAAATCAAAAACCAAAAAGTGCCGGAAATTTTATCTTATAAAAGTCTTCGTACACTTTATAAAATGTTTATATATTATTGAATGATCTAACTTTTGATTAAGTTATTATTTAGTAGAATATCATACAGTATCCATAACACCTTTTAAATGTCTGGGAATAAATTTCATTCTTTTTCTTTCTTTTTTTTGCGTAATTTCTGAGTGAGTGTATAACCACACTTCGAGTCTTACTGTTTCTAGCTCTATTTTCGTTTTAAAGCCCTATTTTCGTAATCTAGCCTCAGATATCTCTAAATACGTTACATTAAGTTAAAATCTGGAGATTGAGCTGGTATTTTCTAAACTTTTATGACAATTTTCGAGGCACTAGACGCAAACGTTGAAAATCGTGTGTTTCTTACCGTTATCTTGATAAAAAACAAAGTTGTTTCCAATAATCAAATTTTTGGCTAAGAGTTCAAAATTGGTTTTTAAAATATTTAAAGAAACAGCATGATTCATTATTTCATCAAAAAATTACAAACTACCAAATCCTGATGCTGATATGCACCCTCACACTAGAAAACCTCCACCGTCCTGATTAACTGATCCAAATAAGTTCTTAAGATTAAGTTCCTAATTTTTTCTTCTACTTACAGTTATACAACAGTTTAACCAAAAATGTTAAATTTATTTTTATTTGTAAGTAAGACGTGATTCTAAAACGTTTTTAGCTTATTTATCATTGGTTTTGCGGCTAAAAGCGTGCTTTCTGTTTTTTTCGCGCGACCAAGAAAATTTCTGCGGGAAGAGGTCTCATTTAATCCAGCTAATCAGAGAACTTGGCGAACAATTTTAGGTGAAAATTAAATGTAAAATGTTTCATTTAACTCTGCATAAATTTTTACAGCACTCAAATGTGTATTTTTCATAATTTTTTTAACTTTAAATCTCCGATCACGTTTTGTCAACTTTGCCGGTTGACCTTTTCTTACCTTGTTTTCGGTCCGATTCCTTTCTTTAAAGCATTTTATCAAGCACTTTAGTATATACAAAGAAATAAATTAACTAATTTAGAGACATCTCAAACGGATTTACCACTACTGTGGGAAAAAATTCGAATTTTGAATGATGTTTGTGGGTTTTTACGAATACCAGCCATTTTACAGTAATAGGCACAATATTAAGGAATAAATAAACAAAAAAATAAAGCCAAATGACTCTTAAGGGTCAACACAATGCGAAAATATTAATAAAATGGCATATAATAATTTTAATCATGAATTTATTCGAAAATATTTGAGTGTACTGTGACTTTTGTGGCGTGTTATTTGCCTGTCTCTTCGTTTTTTGACCCATTTCAAAAAGAAGAGCCGTCAATATTTTGAAAAAACCAATGGGTTGTATTTAGAATGACATAGGAATGATGTGAAAAAATATTGAACTTCGTATTCGAATTCAGTTTCGAGTTATATTAGTTTTTCTAAAAATTTCAAAGTGTACGAACACTTTTGGGAGCCACTGTATGTGTTTGTGTAGGTGTGTATGTATGCGTGTGTGTGATGTGTGTGTAGGATATGGACGCAACCTCGAGACGGCTTTCGCTAGAGGAGCAGCATCGTGAGGAGCCGGTCGACGGTGATGCTGCACAGGGTGCTGGTGGGAAAATTAAATCATAGGAACGCCAAAAACAGTCAAATGAAAGCAATAAGCAATCGTGATTGCTCAAAAAAAAAAGATTTTTTTTTAGTACCACTTATGCAGATTGCTACTTTTATGAAGGGGAACATTATCGCTGCACCTGATGCCAGTTACTCCACTTCGACAACGACGACAAAATCGTTGTAGCCGCAATCCATCAAGAAATGTGAATGCTTTTTTAAGCAAGAAATAAATAAAAAATTAATTTATTGTAAGTTTGGGAAAAAAATACGGCTCCTTTTTGCTGATGCTCACTATACAAAATCTTTTTTTGATCTATCACTGGTCGATAATAACTGGCTTAATTGTGAACAGACACAGAACAAGGCATTATGTTCAATTCAAATTTTAGTTTTTGATGTACGCAGATAAAAATTTAACTGCATATCGACTCTCTTTTCCACAGCACAAATGTAGTCTTTAAAAACTGTGCTACATTTGGTCAGAAAAAATTATTTATGTTCAAAATAAAAGAATTACAGAGAAAAATTCTTAATGACTTCCAAAAGACTATCATAGTCAGTTCCTCTTTATACAAACATAACCCGAAATTAATTTATGTTATATTTATACATGTTGTGCATAAAGTCGATAAAGTAAACATTAAACTTCTTATACAATAAGTCATCACTAGAATGAAGTATTTTGTTATCTACGGAACCAAACCCCTAATTTAACACTACTATTAAATCTCAATTTACATGATTTCGATTTACGCGGCATTTCCGTGGAACGTAACCCCCGCGTAAAAAGAGAGTCTACTGTAATTATTTACAAAGAAAAAAAAGCTGGGGAAATCAAATGTTCTGAAATTGTGACATTTTCTATGCTACAGTTAATGTTAAATTGAGGGGTCATTAATTACCCTCTTAAAATTTGAGTAAGAAGCTAAAACTTTTACAGCATAATACTATTAGTAAGTTTAAAAAAAATAGGGGATGTCCTGGGCTCTAGTCCCTAGAATAGGAAGGAGTAGAATAGTGTCAAGGGAGATATGAGTGTATGAGAATTAAGTAAGAAATTGAACCAACAGTAATTTACTCATTTTTTAGTCACAAGTTAATTATTTTTTAAAGAATAACATTGTTTTAATGGCTAGAATCAATCTTGATTTGGATAATCTAGAGCTTCTTAAGCAATAACCGGATAAACGAGGATCTACTGTATGATCAAAATTAAGTTTTGTGTTGCAATGTTGAATTTTGTGTATGAATTGTCCAGCCTTTTACTTAATAAATAGCTTCATTTATCTCAACCAGTTTCCTATTCAACATTTTTGTTCACCACATACATTGGCGTACACAAGGCGAGGGTCCAGTGGGTCTGGACCCCTTCCATCGCAATTGAGTTTTTTTTTCTTTTGATTGATGACAATTCTATGTATGTAGCGCGTAAAAAAATTCCAAGCAAAAGGAACAATCATTTCAGATAAAAAAAAAAAGAAAAAAAAAATATTTTCTCACTTTCTTCTGCAAAATCGAATTGTGTGCACACAAAGACTGTTCTACAACGATGATTTTGCTTCGCTGTTTTTAATTATGAGAATTGAAAAAACATATAGACTGTTCTACAATGATGATTTTGCTTCGCTTATTTTTAACTATGAGAAAAGAAAAAAACATACAGTCTTGTATTTTCTAGTATTTTACTTAGGTATTAAACTAATAATGTATTTTGTTAACTAAGGTTAAATAAATATGCAATAATTTACTTTTACTAGTTTTTGTTCCCCACAATCGATAAATCAAAAGAATAAGTTCGGCTGC
This sequence comes from Uloborus diversus, assembly GCF_026930045.1. NCBI lineage: Eukaryota > Metazoa > Arthropoda > Arachnida > Araneae > Uloboridae > Uloborus > Uloborus diversus. The sequence goes on along the minus strand of NC_072739.1, from coordinate 132,581,710 downwards.
ATGTTGAAGTATGATATGAGAATGGTGAACTTTCGATCCTGGAGCCCCCCCCCCCCCCCCCCCCCATCCGTCTTTTGAAAAATTCTTGAGTGCGGCACTGACCACAACTGATGGAAGGAAGTAGAGACTGAAAGTTGAGAACCCCTGGAGATAGATAACAATAATGTATGAAAACTTACATAACACGTTTGTAGATGAACCAATTTTGTATTTCGTTCCATATTGTTGTGCTATTGCATCAGTAGCTTCTTTTGCAACTGCGACCTGAAAAATAAGAATGAATCAGTAACACTAATATAGTCATTTAGGGTAACTTGGATCTGCAATTTCTTTGCTTTTTACTTTGCCACTCATTTATTAATAGTGTTGCATCTATAAGCTTGAACTGAATTAAAGGTTCTATAGTATTGTATGGTCATCCAAAATTATGAATTGATCCTCTTATATATAATAGAAGATGATCGAGTAACCCGCGTGTTTCAACAATGAAACTCGCGCCACGATATGATGGTTTGATATGTTTTGGTAATGTTTAACGTGCAGGGAAAGGCTTTATCGTGACAAGGTTGAACTGGATCCAGTAACTTCACTGTTTTACTGGTAAGACTGTCATTTCAGGGAAATGAAGAAACGAAAAAGTGGTCAACAATGAACGCTACGTACTGGAGTTTAGGGTTAATCCACTGGAGTTAGGGTTACAATTTCGACTATTAAAATATCACCAAACAGGAAAGGGCTTCGTTCAAATGTAGAAGCAATTTTTACTTTTCATACCTTGATCCGTCAACACCTTTGAAAATGAATTGATTACTTTGTTCAAAGTTAACCTCGTATAACATGAGAAAACATGGAGAACAGCAGAAAATCACTTTCTGATGACTTTTATTAATGAGAAGCTTGTATTTGGTTTCTGAGTATTTGAGTTTTACAGCATTTTGACAAATCACCTGTTTCTAGGAACAGCTGGGATCCAGAGGGTGGGTCATTGAAAGTCATGACACCCCTCTTAAGTGACTTTAGATGGCCCAAAGCTGCGATTTAGGAACTTATTTTTTTAAACTTTGCACCAGATCCCAATTCATGCCCAAATATGGCACATATATGACCCCCTTCAGAAATGACCGCCATGCCTACGACATGATTCACAACCTTTATTTTTTGCAGGAAAAACGCTACTCACTTTGAAATGAAATGCATCTCGCTGTCGCAGACACATAAAATTTTAAAATATTTCAATCTTTTCTAAATAACGTGGAAAAATATGGAAAAGGAAAGAACATTACAAACTAATAATTGTTGTTATCATTACTTGATGCCTTTTTTCTTAAATGCTTGTATTTAAACTAATTTATGACTCTTTGGCTCTAAGTTTGTGGCATTCGTTTCGATTTGTAACATTGGACAAACCAAAAGGTCCTCTTGGATCAGCTTCGCGGCAAGGACGGATCCAGAGAATGGACGATTGATTTCAGATACTTACCTGTTTACAAATTTCCAAACCTCTACCTCCTAAAATCATGGAAGACTGTATCGAATAAGGTTTTTTTGGGGGGGGGGAGAGGGGGGGACTTCTATTTCTACAAAATTTTGGAGGAGTGAATCCCATCCTTTAACCCTAGCTTCATCGGTGTCCTATAATTGCTTTTATTTTTTCGGAGGAGAGTCCTCCGAACTCCATCTAACGTCATCTAAGATAGTCCAAAATTTGAGCTTTTGGAATTTCGAAAAACTTCCTGTACAAAATTCAGATCCCTAGCACTAAATTGCTAAGAAATGTGCCCCAATTGCGTTTTTAAGACTACAGTTCGAGAAAAATTTTGAGGGAGAACCCTCTTCTTTGTAAGATTGTCTCTTTTTTGAAACATTATTGAAGATTGTCAAAAATCACGTTTTTGGAACTTCAGTACCGAAAATATGCCGAAGGAGAGTTCCTGAATTGCGGCTGAAGGAGCCCACATTGCCCCTCCCTTGTATCCGTCCTTGCTTTGCGGGCCGTAGGTTGAGCACCACTGGTTTAGAACATTAAATATGCATGCCATTTCAGTGTGTCAGAAGGTCTATAAACTTGATCCAGATCAGAGCAGCTGCAAAAGAATCTGAAGTGGAGGGAGGGGGAATGCTCCAAAGAGCACCTCTCCCCCGGGGTACAAAATAACTTATACTAAATTTCTACAGCCTAGTTTCACTGATGCTAATGGATTCCTGAGTATAGCAAAACGGCAGTTTTGTACGTTTGAAAAGTCACTTTCAAATTCATGGTCTCTAGCAACATATTTTGCTCTTTAGCTACGGGCTTAAAATGAGTTGCGCCTAGGACTTTTCCCTAAAATAGAAATTATATCTACCGTTCTAATTAACGTAGAAAATTCGAAAAAGCTTTATTTGATGCAGGAAAAAAATGTCTTTTGAACGACATAGGACGTTAAGGGGTATAAGAAATCTTTTTTCCCTTTTATTGGCAATTTACGTGAAATTTTCGCTTAAAAAATTAATTACAAAAAAAGAAAAAAAAAACTAATTCGAAACTTAAAATAAAAAACCCCCACGAGCAAGCCCCCTGGGAGCTGGAAGTAATTTTGTACAAAGTTTCAGGGTTGTAGATGCTATGGCGTGTCCTGAACCCAGACCCGCCACAAACTTCCTTTCACAATTTCTTTAACGTTACTTTATTTTAATATAGTAGACTGGGGTAGGTTGATGACGTTCACCAACCCCCAAAGATTGCTTCGCAATCTTATTTGATTCACAAATTTTTAAATAGTCAGTTAGAAAGAAACAGATTAAAAATGCTTTATGAGTTCCCTTTGCAACAGAAAGCACCATTTCAGGGGTTTCAAAATAACTTATACCAACTTGCAGAGCAGTAAGGGCTAAGGGGCTCCTGAGCATTGCAAAACTGCAGTTTTGTACGTTTAAAAAGTCGCTTCTATATTCGTGGTCTCTAGTAATATGTTTTGCTTTTTAGCTCGGGGCTTGAACTGGGTTGAGCCTAAGATTTTCGGTTAAAACCGAAACCCTTAAAATTTGTGAATAAGAAAGAAAAAACAAACGAATCTAAAAGAGGTAACTATGGTAATGCCAAATAAAACATCAGTAATTTGAATGGAGATGAGATTTTTCGAACTTGATTAACTCACGGCTAGTAACTTTTTTTCCTTTGCAGATAGAAGCTTAGTTTTTCAACCAAAGGTCGAGTTAGATCTGGAGTCAAAAAATCCGCTCTTTCCAGTGGTGCCAAAAAGAAAACTGTGGGACAATTCCTTCACTTTTTACTGATAGATTTATTGAAGAGAGTTGTGCCTAAATTTTAGCTAAGTCTAAAAAAAATCGAGTTAAAAACGCAAATAACTCCCGCTGTAATTAAGTTAGAGCATTGAAACAAATTGCGTAGAACGCGGAAAAGTCCACCCTTTCCAACGATAGGTAATGTTAATATAAGCAAGTAATTTTCACCCCTTTAACAGGCAATTTACGCGAAATTTGAGCTTAAAAAATTAATTACAAAAAAGAAATTCGAAATTAAAAAAAAAAGGTGCGAACCACCGGGGCTCGAAGTAATTTTGTACAAAATTTCAAGGCTGTAAGTGCTATGGGGTGTTCTGGACGCAGGCCCGCCACAGACTTCCTTTCAGAATTTCTTTGACCTTACTTTTTTTTAATATAAAGAGAAAATATAGAGATAAAGATCAACAACAACAACAAAAAAAAAACTTCATTTTGAGGTCTGGTACCCAAGATTTTTAGAATGAGTTGAGTAAAATCTAATATGCTTGATTATGATTTGCTGCTTTATCTGACTCGCAGGCCTGGATCTGCGTACTCGCAGTGCGGGAGCCCACTGCCTTAGAGGACCCAACTGCTTAAGAAATTTAAAAAAAAAAAAAAGAAAAAGAAAAAAAAAAAGAAAAAAAACTACCATTAAGACTTATTAACGTTGCAAATGTACACCCGTGCCTCGGTAGCGCAGTTGGCAGCGCGTCAGTCTCATATTCCAAATGTACACTGTTGGCCTCTGGGGAGAGGATCTACAGATTTTGTTGCAGGGGGCCCCAAAATTTATTGATCTGGGCCTGCTGATTCGTTGTTTTTAAAATGTTTAAGTTGCGGCAATAACTGCTTTCAGTTGGCGAAAAAGTAGTAATGTTCGGCTTTGAGCTTTTTGTAGCAACCCTATTTTCACTTTCGTTCTTAATTTTTCTTCTACCTGGTGCACCTTCATGAAAATGGACTCTTCTGAAACGAGGCGTGGCCAAAATGCCATCTCCTTACGGCCGGACTATACCTAATTTGTTCATTACTCGTAGTCGTTTCGCGCTGTGTCCAACGTACGTATCGATAAAAAGTAAAATAGATAAAAGCTCACCATCTGGTCATAGTCGTCCGGCAGTGCTTCCGTCCATCCCCAGGGCGTGAGCCACAGCTGCGAGTAGGAGTGCACGGCCAGGAAGGCCACGAAGTTCTTGTTCCGCAGGACGTAGTCTGAGACGGCCCGCGTCTCGGGCTCGGAGAACGCTTCCGACCCTGCGTACGTTTCACTGCACGGGCTGGAGCTGGAGCCGCCCTCTGCATGGAGGAGATTACTTTTTTTAACTGTTATTTCTTTTAAGTGCTGTTATTATCACAGAAATAGTTCTCTTTCAAACGAGAATGCTGGATCGTTACCTCCGAGGCCTAAATACCTGACGGAATTGACTCAAGAAGTGGCAGTGAAAAGAATTACTTCGCCACCATGTTTGTTCCTCATGCTTTTATTTTGCATTTTAATGGAATTTGTATTTTTTTTTAACGACTGGATATTTTTATGTGGCTGATTTGGTTTCATGTATTTGATTGGAAGAATAATTTGCTTTTAATGGCACTTTCAATGCTGTTTGATGCCATGTTTTATCTATTTGGAGCATTGTATTATCTTTTAATGGCTTTATTTTTTTCATGAAGCAAATTAATTTACATTTTTATGGTTTTAATGCATTTGTTAGTTGGCGGATAATTTTCTTGTGATTTAATGGAACTGCTAATGCTATTTACTGACGCGTTTAATTTATTTGGCATATTTTTTACACATGAGAATAATTTTATTGACTTGCTTTATTGTCTCTCTTAACGGAACTTTGTCTTTTTAATGCACTGTTATTATTATTATTATTATTAATATTAATGCATTGGGCGGAATATATAACATTTTAACGGTTTTTAAGGATTTATTTTTCTTCTTAATCCAATGGCGTATTTTGCATTTAGCAATGCTTAGTGATGATAAGCCAGAATTTTCATCAGGAGGAAGGGAGTTGTAACAGAGTGATATAAAAGTCAAATAACTATTAAAGAAATCAGTTACTGCTTAAATCTTGTGAATTATATGTGTATTATGATAAAACATGCTTAACTAATTTTGTGTGCTAAGCTGATAGCTACACCGTTGCGCTCGCCAAAGACCCCCAGAGGGTCAAAACCTTTTTTATTCTTATTGACTAGAAGATAACACTATCGTGTGCTTTAGTTCTATTCCCATGTGGGTACAAAGGAATTTCGAAATCTTTTCAGCAACAATAAATTCACTCACCACAGGTGGCCAGTAGCGCAGTGAGAATTCTCCCCACACCCCCCACTGCGAGATTCCCATCCATCATACTCTCAAGCCGAAATCCCCTTGGAGATTGGGGCGAAAGATGGTAGACACGGAGAATTCATCTACTGGTTTCAGGTTTTGGTCACAACTGCTCTTATATGTAGAAAAACTACCGTTTTAGGATTGGCAATATGTGATGAAGTCAAAGGTTCCGGGAGGGGTTTCGACCCGAAAACCTACCACTCCTAACCTGTCTTCTGAGAATCTAAAAACAGCATTTCAATTTAAAAAAAAAAAAAAAAACAGGCCAGAAAATTATAAATTATGTTTAAAGATTTATTTCGCAGTGAAAAAAAAAGTAGAACAGAGAATAAGTTTAGAAATTGTGTCTAGAATAAAATTAGTACTAGCGGAAGTATTGAGAAACAAAACCAAATCATTCAATACCTTTCCAATGAAATCCCCAGTTTCTGTTAAGATCCACACCACGACAGAAGATGAGAGGGCCTCTGCGTGACTTCCTCCACATTCTGTTCTGAAAAAGAAATACACTCCTGTTTGGGAAAATTGCAGCACCGTGAAGGAAGCATTATAGTTGAATGAAATTGAATACACAGTTGAGTGGTAATATTACAAATAAATGATTACATTTTCAAACCAAACAAACAATACAAAGAGATAGAAATTAGTATTTTGTGTGGCCACCACGCGCCACAATAAGAGCTGCTACACGACTCGGCATGGAGTGAAACAAAGTTTGAATATCTGGCTGCGGAAGAGTATTCCATATTGTTTGTATACGCGACCAAAGTTCGTCTGTCGAAGCAACAGGACGAGGATCACGAGCGAGACGCCGCCCAACCAAATCCCACGCATGTTCAATCGGTGACATATCGGGGGAATATGCAGGTCAAGGAAGAAGCTCTACCTGCTGCGAACTAAGGTAGGATTCGACAGTCTTGGCGACATGTGGACGGGCATTATCCTGCTGGAATACAGCCCCTGGCAATCCCTGCAGGAAAGGAATAGCTTGGGGCTGTAAAACTTCGTTTATATATCGGGTACTGTTCAAACTGCCCACAGTTCGCAGCAATTGTGATCGTCCATGATATGCTATGGCACCCCAGACCATAACTCCGGGTATTCGTCCACTGTGGCGTTCGATAATGCACTCCGGAATGTGCCGTTCATCGGCATAGCGCCTGACACGAATTCGGCCATCATTGTGCCACAAATTGAAGCGGGATTCGTCAGAAAAGACGACCTACTGCCAATCAACACGCCAGCTCCTATGCACATTGGCCCATTGTAGCCGCAGGCGGCGATGGTTTTGCGTGAGAGGAATCCTGTATAAAGGAATCCTTGCGCGCAGCCCACGCTGCCAGCATACGTCTCCGAATTGATGAAGCGTACAGTGAAACATTTGTAACTGTTGATCAGTGTACTGCCAATTGTCTAGAAGAAGCTGTGAGGTCCGTCAGCGCCATAAGCACCAGGTGTCTGTCATCGCGAGCTGACGTCCTATTTCGGGGTCCACTCCCGGATTTCCGAGCTGTCCGACCCTCGTCTGTCCACTGCTTCCAAACACGCATGATTGTGCTGCTGTTTTATCTGCACACGAGCGGCTACTGCACGATAAGACAATCCAGCTTTACGAAGGCCGACGATTCTACCCCGTTCAAACTCCAAAATTTGCTCAAATTTCGCTTTCTTTCGTTGAAGAGGCATAGTAAAGATTCCGTTAACGTTTACTCTAGCATATAACCACCGATAATCATACACGCCTCGCTACTGCCGTCTATTTATATTCGGTTCGATCCGCCATTCAGAGGGCGCTGTTCAGCATGCGCATGCGCTACCGGTCTGCAATTCTAATCATTTGCATATCGTGCCCTACTTTACATTTCCTGAAATTTTCAGCTCACTCGCGTAAGTCCTTCGTGGAGTTGCAATTTTCAAAGAGGAGTGTAAAATAATTCTCTCGGAAACCGCCGGACCGATTTCGCTGAAATTTTCTGTTTGTGTTCGGGAGTGTTGAGAGATTCACACACTGGTTCGAAAAAAACTCGATGGATTGTTCTTTATTTACATAAAATACACCGCCAGTTCAGTTATTCCATCCGAGGACTGCGTTTCATGCTTTTTAGCACTCATCAGCTCGGAATAGGAAGTACTCGATGATGTAATATGGTTCGGATGGGCAGGCTCGAAGGTGGAAAACCTCTTAAAGGAGCCAAGAGAGCCAAACAAACTGGTAGCTTGTAAAATTAGCACACCAGATGAGTGACCGCAGCAATGGTGCGGTTCGTCGGCTAATTCTACATTAGCTTCCACTTTGTTTGGCTCTCTTAAGAGGTTTTCCACCTCCAGCTCAGGCACTTCCTATTCCGGGCTGATGAGTGCCAAACAGCACGAAACTGCAGTCCTCGGAACAACTGAGCTGGCGGTGTATTTTATGCATTTCTGCCTTAGCCCTGGCTTAGGTCGGTAACTTACTGCAAAATGTTCTTTTTTTTTATTCGAAATTTAATTTTTGGACCAAAAAATGGATTTTTCTACTCGAAATAATTATCGCATCCTCTCGATTTTAGTTTCTTTGGAAGTGCGGATAATTACCCCAGAGAAAATTTTCTACCTGAGGACCAAAGGAACAGAAGGTTTTTTTTTTAAAGGGAAAAAGTTATAAGCATTTTAAGTAAAGAAAAATCAATTTTAATATCGACATTTGAATCGTTGCCATTTTTGCTCAAATGTAGAAGAATAAAATTCATTTTTTTTTCACTATTGATTTAAAAATGAATTTTAAACTGGATATTTATCGTCTGCCCGAGCTCAGTTTTTATTTGCGTGGATAAATCATTGAAGGGAAATATTTTGCCCATAGACTAATTCGGAACTCCAACGCTCGAATACGCTACCTTGCGGTGATTTACAAAACTGCAAATGCAACTAAAACATTGCCACGTTGCGTTCCACGTGTGTCTGTTGACGTAAACACAGGCAGTTTGTTCTGAGTATTTATTAACGCAATCGATGTGTCTTAGTTTGCTTTCAGCTACAGAAATTAATTCGTCCCTTAGTAGTATTCTCGAGCTTCTCAAAATAATGTTAGTTTTCCTTATTTCCTTAATAATTGATGAAAGCGAAAATTCTGGATTAACAAACTTGGATAACGTTATACAAGGTAAAAATTTTTATTGTTTTGTATGAATTTGTAAGAATATGGGGGTTTTTTTAATCTTAAATTAATTAAACTTACCATATTTTACAGCAGCATTTAGTTGGAATGGACAGAATGCAAAATATTTTCTTGAATATATTATCGTAGAACAAAATGAATAACCGAGAAAGAATTTCTTTATTCCTTTTATTCTCAGCTGAAAGGTTTCGCCAAATTTGTTTAGGGTTATAGTTTTAGTATAGTGCGAGCAAAGTAGCCTTGGCGAGATTTCGCGTTTTTAGTTAAACCATTTTTAATTTTTATCATGAGTGGAATAAAATGGTAGTAAGATTACAGAATTCGATAAGTGAAAAGAAATAATGGTCACTCAACTGAAAAGAAAACTACCACCATATATCCGTGAGAATTTTGTTGATGATTTGCATAACATGACACAATTAAATCGTAACTCAGAAATTAGAAAAATCGAAACAGAAAACTTTTAAATTAACCGATTCGGGAATTCGAGAGAAATAACTCAGCTACAAATGGAAAACAATAAGCGCTAGCCAAGCAAGGCAACAAAGTATCATCTTCTTTCGATAACAATTTGTAATGTCATATTGAATTTTCTAGCATTAATTGTTATTCTTGTCAGGCCACAATTATTATTTAGTTTTATCAAGAATTGATAAATATCGAATTCAACATCGTGGAAATAGCTGCTTAGAATTACGAACTACGTAGTTTGCATTAATCTTTGACGTTTAGTAATGCTTCTTGAATTCTAATTTCTTTCTACGTGGGCCAGAATATCCACAAGACTTTGAAAATTAATTTAAAAAGAATAAAGCGAAAAAATCATACGTACGAACAAAAATCACAACACTTTTAGCATTTTCTTCGTTACCATGTGCGTTTGTTTTAGTTTTTAAGTCCGCCATTAGACTGACTTCAGTGCCCCCTATAGTTCGTTGGAGTTGCGAATAATAAAAATAGACCGAGCTATGGCAACCCTTTTGCTGCTCATAAACCAAACCATGTGATTGGTGGATATCCTAGCAACAGCGGGCGTTCATCGTAACAGACGATCAACGCACGCGAGAAATAAAATAAATAGAATTGATGGAACACTGAAGAATGATCTTTTATGGAGTCGGATTTGTAAATTTGTTATTCTAAGTTGTAAATATTTTGTTAATATAGTGGTTTTTTCGTGTAGATAGTATTGTGCATTTTCTTTATTCAATTTCAATAACTCTCTAAGCAATTAAAGATGCAAGCGCCCAAAAAGAATCGGCAAACGGTAAGATTTTTACCTACAATTTCAATTTAAGATACCGATTAGTACATTTTTGCGTAAAGGCAAAACGTTTACGCCATTACGTTTACGCCAACGCTGACGTAGCAGTTCCAAATGAAATAAAAGTTACTGAAAACTGTGATCAAAACTGATTACTAATGTCAAAATAATGCATAACTAAAAGAAAAACAGTTCAATCTCTGCACCTGGAAAAAAAATTATAATAAAAACACATTACGGCTTAAAATACATGTCGAGTGCCAAACTATAGATAATGTTGCCATCTAGCAACCATGCTGCCAAAGTTTTCGCCAAGTCTCCCACCAGTCACATCATGTATCCATGAAGCAATTTTTTCATCAGCAAGTCTGAGAAAGCTCGGTCTACTCTTATTATTAGTGATTTTGCCATTTTTAGTTTGAGTGTGAGCAAATAGATAAAATTCTTGAACTGTTCTTAGATTTTTCCGGCAATGGCGGAATTAGAAATTCTACGCTTTTGATTTTTTTTGAGCAATCACGATTGCTTATTGTTCTCATTTGGCCGTTTTTGGTGTCCGTGCCTTTTTCAATTTGGACGAGAAGCCGCTGCAGCACCACCGCTCACCGTCCTCTGCTTGCGGCGCGGCGCGGCTGCTCCGGTTTTGAGCTATCCGATTCTCCTGGTCGGAGGCGTCCATGTCCTACACACACGCACATTCACACACATGACTTCACACACATACACACACATGACTTCACACACATACACTCACACACGCCTACGTGCATACACACAGGTCTACACACACACACAACTATGCACAAATAACCGCCCAGGAGGAGAGGCAGACTTGGGGGGGACAGGAGCCGTTTCTAGAAACAATAACTCCAATGAGTAGGGTCCTGTCTCAGTTCGTGATTGCGAAAAACATAATTTGAATTCAAAATTTCAGAATTCAAATTAATTTTCCTTTTTTTTTTTTTTTTGTTACCAACGTCTATTTATTTGCTTTTGTGCAGACTGGAGACGATCACTAAAAATTGTAGTTTGAATTTATAATTGCGTTCTTATTTCGATGGGGAGTTTTAAGAAATGTTGTCCTTATTCAAAAGATAATTTTTCCATTTCGGAATTCTTTCTTATTTTCAATGTCGTTTTTGGAACTAATTTTCTTAATCTACGTAGAGGTTTTTAAAGCGACGGTTGACGCTATTGGAAAACTTACCCTTACTATATCAAGGATTTTTTTTCCTTATTCCAATGGGGACTTTCAGGAAAGTTTCTTTTTCTGAAGGAGAGTTTTGGGGACTGTTGTCCCCATTCTAATTGGATTTTTCAGTAACTGTTGTTTTTATTCGGACAAAAGTTCTTTACTGAACCATAAATTTCATTTATGGCTCATTGTCCTCAATCTTATTGTGGTTATTAGGGATTGTTGTTCTCACTCTAATGGTCCCCCTCCCCCAGACTAATGACGGTTTAGTAATGGGAATTTTTGGGAGTTTCTTATATTGGTAACTGTTGCCCTTCTTTCTATTGAATCTTTATAGGTACTTTGTTGATGATAGTTCAAGACTTGTCCTTTTTTAAATGTCACAATTTCAATCATATTTCTCCTAATTTATTCATGAGAAAATTTTAGGAATGTGTTACGCGACGTTAGTTCCATTCTCCGTTAAGGAACGCTGTGACAATTGAGGTAGACCACTCAGCACATTTTGATAGGGGTTGAGGTTTTTTAAGACAGCTCTTGATTTAATTTTAGAACAGTTGTTTTCATTCTTTTAGAGTGTAATGTCCTAATTCAACGGACAAGGAACTACAGTCATTTTTTGTGAAGGGAAAATTTACCCTAAATTTATGCTATTTTATTCACGCCTGAGGGTTGAACATGTGTCACTTGCCATCGCTTTTATTTCCCAATCAGACCGTGTGACGAAGTGCGACGTCGAAGACATTAGTTTATATAATCCTTCCAATAAAATCAATGGGGAAAAAAATGTTTCCGTAAAAGTTGTCATTTTCGTGGAATTGCAGTCTATCCAATTTTAAGTTTCAGTTTTTTTTTTTATGAATGAAACAGTTGAATAAAATGTTAAATAAAATGTTAATGGAGTTAAAAGGAAATGTGCGATTTTCAGCTGATCGATATTCAAGTGAAATGTGTATTTTGATGAATATATTTTTTCTTCTTGTGTGTGTGTGGGGGCGGATGTGCTGAATCACATGTTTTTATTTTATTCTAATTGTACGAAGTATTTCAAATAAATTCTTTATTCCTTGGATAGAGGAATTTCCTCTCTCTTCTAATCCTTCTCTGGGCGAAATTTATTCCCTAGAATAAAATATTATCGTTTGCTTTTTTTACATGCATAAATATATTTTTAATTTTGATTCGTTTTTTTCTATTTATTAATATTTTTGACGATAAATCTAATTTTAATTATTCGCAACTCCAGCGCTCGAATACGCTACCTTGCGGTGATTTACAAAACTGCCGAAGAAACTAAAACATTGCCACGTTGCGTTCCACGTGTGTCTGTTGAGGTAAACACAGGCAGTTTGTTCTGAGTATTTATTAACGCAATCGATGTGTCATAGTTTGCTTTCAGCTACAGAAATTAATTCGTCCCTTAGTAGTATTCTCGAGCTTCTCAAAATAATGTTAATTTTCCTTATTTCCTTCTAAAATATCAGTTGATTGAAAAATGGTGAAAGCGAAAACTCTGGATTATAACAAACTTGGATAACGTTATACAAGGTAAAAAATTTTATTGTTTTGTATGAATTTGTAAGAATATGAGTTTTTTTAATCTGAAATTAATTTAACTAACCATATTTTACAGCAGCATTTAGTTGGAATGGACAGTATGCAAAATATTTTCTTGAATATATTATCGTAGAACAAAATGAAAAATGTTTAACCGAGAAAGAATTTACTTTATTCCTTTTATTCTCAGCTGAAAGGTTTCGCCAAATTTGTTTAGGGTTATAGTTTTAGTATTGTGCGAGCAAAGTAACCTTGGCGAGATTTCGCGTTTTTAGTTAAACCATTTTCAATTTTTATCATGAGTGGAATAAAATGGTAGTAAGATTACATAATTCGATAAGTAAAAAGAAATAATGGTCAATCAACTGAAAAGAAAACTACCACCATATATCTGTAAGAATTTTGTAGATGATTTGCATAACATGACATAATTAAATCGTAACTCAGAAATTAGAAACATCGAAACAGAAAAATTTTAAATTAACCGATTCGGGAATTCGAGAATAACTGAGCTACAAATGCAAAACAATAAGCGCTAGTCAAGCAAAGCAAAGAAGTATCATCTTCTTTTGGTAATAATTTGTAATGTCATATTAAATTTTCTAGTATTAATTGTTATTCTTGTTAGGCCACAATTAATATTTAGTTTTATCAAGAATTGATAAATATCGAATTCAACATCGTGAAAATGGCTGCTTAGAACTACGAACTACGTAGTTTGCATTAATATTTGACATTTAGTAATGCTTCTTGAATTCTCATTTCTTTCTACGTGGGCCAGAATATCAACAAGACTTTGAAAATTAATTTAAAAGGAATAAAGCGAAAAAATCATGCAGTACGAACAAAATTTATCTAGGCTTATTAGCATTTTCTTCGTTACCACGTGCGTTTGTTTTACCTTTTTCGTCCGCCATTAGAAGTGGTTACAGTGCCCCTTTATAGTTCGTTGGAGTTGCGAATAACCAAAAGACTTTAAAAAATCTTTTAAAAGAATAAAGGACCAAAAAAAAAAAAAAAAAAAAACATACATACGAATAAAAATTTCTGTCATTTACTAAGCTTAGAAGCAATTATACATTACGGCATGCGTTTGTTTTACCTTTTTCATCCGCCATCAGACAGTGGCTGCAGTGCCCCTATAGTTTCGTTGGAGTTGCGAATATTTTATTTATCTCTTTGCTCCTTTATTCTTTTAAAAAGATTTTTTAAAGTCTTTTGGTTATTCGCAACTCCAACGAACTATAAAGGGGCACTGTAACCACTTCTAATGGCGGACGAAAAAGGTAAAACAAACGCACGTGGTAACGAAGAAAATGCTAATAAGCCTGATAAATTTTGTTCGTACGCATGATTTTTTCGCTTTATTCTTTTTAAATTAATTTTCGAAGTCTTATTGATATTCTGGCACACGTAGAAATAAATAAGAATTCAAGAAGCATTACTAAACGTTAGAAATTAATGCAAATTACGCAGTTCGTAGTTCTAAGCAGCCATTTCCACGATGTTGAATTCGATATTTATCAATCTTTACTAATATTATAAAGAGAGAGGGCGGATTTTTGTGTGTTTATATGTTCGAGGTAATCTTCGGAACCACTGCACCTATTTGAAAAATTCTTTCACTATATGAAAGGTGCTTTCATACTGAGTAACACAGGCTATAATTCCAAAAAAATCCGATAGTTAGTTCTTTTTTTATTCAAATTTAGGCTCAAATTTCACGTAAATTGCCTATTATTGGCTATTAAAGGGGTGAAAAATTACTTGCAAATATTAATATTATATATCGTTAAAAAGGGTAGAATTTTCTGCGTTCTAAACAATTAATTTCAATGCTCTAATTTAATTACGGCGGGAGTAATTTGCGTTTTTAGCTCGAACTTTTTTAGGCCTGAAATTTAGGCCCTACTTTCTTAATTAAATCTATCAATAAAAAGTGAAGGGATTGCCCCACAGTTTTCTTTTTGACAGCATTGGAAAAAGCGAGATTTTTTACTCCAGATCTCTCTCGACCTTTTGTCGAAAATATTAGCTTCTATCTTCAAAGGAAAAAAAGTTACAAGCGTTTTTAAATCAATTTCGAAATATTTCATATTGATTCGGATTGTCAACAATTTTATTTTTGCGTTTCCATGGTTACGCTTTTTGAATCCATTAATTCTTTCCATCTTTCTCTTTTCAATTTCTTAACTTATTTTATTTTGTGTTCCCATGGTTACGCATTTAAAATCCATCTTTCGCATTTTAATTTCTTAAAAGTATTTTAATATCTTTCGTCAATGTTTGGAAGGATAATTTTGCATGTTTTTTTTTTTTCTTTTATTTAAACCAGGCTGTTGAATATATGTCACTTGACACAATTTTTATTCTCACGGTAGACCGGGCAAAGCCGGGCAACGCAGCTCTTAATATATAAAGATTTGAAAGCTACTGTTAATGTGATTTTTATACCTTTTTGTTTGTAAGGCGAAACATTTATTATTGCAAAGAAAAAACATCCGCTTCACTCTCAAAAGGGCCGGGTTCCGGTAACGTGGTCGCTTGGCGTGTTAGGCACTGAGCAGTTCAGTCTAGGATTATTATTTTAAGGCAACCGTTAATGTAAGTCATTGTTTCCGCGATTTGTTTTGAAAGAAAAGAAACTTTTGATTTGTTTTTATCCGAGTGAAATAAACGACATTTTCTTTCTTTTTTTTCCTGACGATGATTTTTGAATGTTCCACGGTTTTTTTTTTTTTTTTTTTTTTTCGTTAGACGGATCGATTATGATAGCGTGGTTGGGCAAGTTAACTGGGGCAAGTTTTGCGATAAACAATAGAGTTGTGGAATTATTTTTACATATGAAAGATATTATTTGATGTTTTAGTTGTTGTTTATTTGGCGAAATATTTTAAATTGGACAATTGGAGTAAAAACCGCTTCACTCGCTAAATAGAGTTTTAAAGCAACGGTAAATTTAATTTAACGAAAAAATTTAAATTCCAAAGAAACATAAATAGTTTTTTTTTTTTTTTTTTGAAAAGGTTGTGTATGCATTTTATACAAAGAAAAATGATCGGTTCACATTAGAGGGGGAAGGGGCGTCAATTTGTTTTATTCAACGAGCTTCCCATTAAATTTTTAGCACGGGCATCGTTGTGCGGGCAGGGGCGGCATTTCACCATTTCATTTGGGGGGTCGAGTACGAGTTTCTTAAATATTGTATAACCCTAAAGCGAAACCAAACACACATTAGCTAACAAGAAGTTGTCATAAAATCGGTTTAGTATGAATAAAATTAGTGTTTAGAAACAATTAAAATTTTGATTCATTGACTAAAAAGTTATCATACAAAACATCTCGCTACTAAAGTTTTTATACACTTTGGAAAAGTTATAATGCATGATTTTTGGAATTCGGAAGAGCAGGGAATCGTGTTACTAATCTATCAGTGCCCAATGTCGTGCTGTTTTGCCAGTTCAGCTAAATGGAAAAGATTTTTATTCCCCTTTGTGCTTCGAAAAAATTTCTCTAACCTCCTGAGACATAAAAAAAATCTTTCTCTACTAGCTGAGCTGATTGTAATAGTTAAAAAATAATTGAAGTAACACAAAATTATGTATGAAAACACTTTTTATATCTTGCTCTTTAAAATCACCCAGGCTACTTCAAAAACTGTGAGGGGCTTAAACTTTTCATCATTGAATAATCTAGTCATGTCGACGCTCTCAGCTTCAATGAGATATCATCTGCCTCCAGCTCTGTTATTCACTATTCCAGACTTATGAGTTCATAACAAGGACGAAACTGCAGTCTCTGGATGTGAAAACTATTCTGTCCGTATATTGCTTGTAATTTTTCTTGCCTCAAGCTAAACATTTTACTCAGAGTTGAAACATTTTATTTTTCGTTTTCAAAATCCAATCCAAATAACCATAATCCCAGCCAACCATACAGAAAAATAATTATCATCAAATCTTGTGTTAATTTCATTCGAAACTGAATCTATTACTTTATGCAAAATATTCAAAAATCAATGTTTGACTTTACATCATCATGTGGATTTTTGTCAGTTTTTTTTTTTTTTTTTTTTTTTTTTGCACCTCTTTTAAAATTGACTTGGAGGAAGAATTTTTTTGAAAAATTTCACGATTGATTGAAATATACATCTATAAAAAATCTATTTTTAGCTTCAATTGTAGATTGAACTGTGGTAGTATGGTGCACAGAACAATTGTAGATTGAACTGTGGTAGTATGGTGCACAGATCAATTGTAGATTGAACTGTGGTTTGAATAACGAATAGCGAATTGAAAATATGGATTTTAATAGAGTAAAGCATTTTTCAAAAACCTTTTTCCGATGCAAACAAATTGGATAAAAATTCAAACGAAGTCATACATGCTAAAGGGCCGGCATGAGCTTTTTCACCATTGAAAGATTCGTTTTGCAATAATTCTTCCAGTCAACAAATCACTGCTTTGAAGTTATAGAGAAATGTTTTTATCGTTTTAACTCTTGAAGATTATCTTGTGTCACTCCGCGATTGCATAATTATAGAGCCCCATAAAAGGTACCTTTTTTTATTCAATAATCACATGCATTTTTAAGAAGTTTCTATGAAAGCATTATAATGTATTGAGAAGCTGAAACGTGTTTCTAGCAAAAGAAAGCGATGAACACTCATTAAATAAATATACACTTAAGTAAAAGTGAATATAAAATATCAAGGAATTTTCTAGTGAAAACCATGCTGCCACACCACTTTTCACGAGCCTCTCATATTAAGCATACCATCATTACACTGGGCACACAAGTGTGAAATATTTGGCCTATATGAGGCAATGTCTTCTTTAGTTAAAATTAATCATGGTTCTCTATCAGTTTTCTATGTTCTGAAAAAGCCGAAAATACTTCATAAATTTCTAAGTCATCATCCAAATAATGAAAAACACTTTTTCTAGTCTGGGAGTGTGTCGAGTTTCATCAAATAGTTGCTGAGAACCAGCAAAATTTCCTTTAATGAACATTGATTTCCGACTTACATAAATTGAATTCACCCATTTTCTATCATTCTGCTCAAAAAATTTGGGGGTGCAACCGGCCCCTCTTGACCCCCCTATTTGCCGCCCCTGTGTGCGGGTACTGCTAGTTCTTGATAAAACTAAATAATAATTGTGGCCTGATAAGAATAACAATTAATGCTCGAAAATTTAATATGACATTACGAATTATTATCAAAAGAAGATGATGCTTCTTTGCCTTGCTTGGCTAGCGCTTATTGTTTTGCATTTGTAGCTGAGTTATTTTTCTCAAATTCCCGAATCGGTTAATTAAAAATTTTTCTGTTTCGAATGTTTAAAATTTCTGAGGTATGATTTAATTATTTCATGCTATGCAAATCATCAACAAAATTCTCGCGGATATATGGTGGTAGTTTTCTTTTCAGTTGATCTACCATTATTTCTTTTTACTTATTGAATTCCGTAATCTTTCTACCATTTTATTTCACTCAAGATAAAAATTAAAAATGGTTTTACAAACATACGGAATCTCGTCAAGGCTACTTTGCTCGCACAATACTAAAACTATAACCCTGAACAAATTTGGCGAAACCTTTCAGCTGAGAATAAAAGCAATAAAGTAAATTCTTTCTCGGTTAAATATTTTTCATTTCGTTCTACGATAATATATTCAAGAAAATATTTTGCATTCTGTCTATTCCAACTAAATGCTGCTGTAAAATATGGTTAGTTAAATTAATTTAAAATTAAAAAAAAAAAAAAAAACCCATATTCTTTCAAGTTCACACAAAACAATAAAATTTTTTTACCTGGTATAACGTTATCCAAGTTTGTTAATCCAGAGTTTTCGCTTTCACCATTTCTCAATCAACTCACTTTTTTAGAAGAAAATAAGGAAAACTAACATTATTTTGAGAAGCTCGAGAGTACTATTAAGGGACGAAGCAATTTCTGTAGCTGAAAGCAATCTAAGACACATCGATTGCGTTAATAAATACTCAGAACAAACTGCCTGTGTTCACGTCAACAGACACACATGGAACGCAATGTGGCAATGTTTTAGTTTTTTCGGCAGTTTTGTAAATCACCGCGAGCGCTGGAGTTGCGAATTCTGATCCATGTAGAAAATAGATGAGAAAACAAAAAGTATTAAGAAATGAATGCAAAGAGCACAGTAAGTTGTTCTGAAGCAGCCATTTTCTCGATGTTGAATTCGATATTCATAAATTTTTGGTTCACTTCGTACAGCATTTTCATTTTGTACTGTTGTTTCCTATACATTGGTACTTATTATGTCCAGTTTCGTGACATTACCGGCATTTGATGACATTTTTGTCACATAGTGCACATACGTGACCCTGAGACTGTCAAGAGTAATATTTAATACTCTATGACTATATGATTAAATATCAAAGAGGACGATGATATTTTATTGTTTTATTTCGCTGGCGCAAATTGTTTTATTTATGTAATTGAGTTATTTCTCCGAATCGGGTTTATTTTAATTCTTGCTGTTTCATATGTTTCTATTTCTCAACTAAATGATAAAGTTCTGTCATGCTATGCTGTGTAAAGCATCTACAAAATGCTCGCGGATTGTGTAGTGGCAGTTCTGTTTTAAATCCTCATTCATTTAATTCATTCGTCATGGAAATGATTTAACTGATAAGCAATATCTTGTCAGACACATTATTCTTTCACACAATATTAAAACAATAAATAAAAGAACAAAACCAACAAATTTTTGGCGGAACTCTTCCACCGATAGTGGCAACTTTTGCATAACAATAAAGTTAACTTGGCGCAATATTTTAGAGATAAACATTCCATGCTTTTATTTTTATTGTTCAAATTCTTAACGTTCTCTCTGGATTTTTCAATTCGTTCTGTGATAAATATTTTCAAGAATATTTACTTGCATACCGTCCATTTCAGTTAGATGCTGTAGTTAATAAGGTTATTTAAATCAATTGTTTGGAATTATGTCAAGGAAAAAGCAGTAATTTTTGAGCATGGCCCTAGTGTCCAGCCAATGTTATTAAGTCCGCTTTTTTTCATCGAAATGAAAAACTAATATTTATTCAAATTCACTCAGAACAAGATAAATAAAATGTGTACTCACATTTTTTTTAGCAGATATTTTTGATGTTACACTGTTGCGAATGACGATTCCAAATGATGAATCACACAAGTAGGAAAATTACACATAACAAACTGCTCGTTTTGCCCAAAATGGTACGCAATGTTTTACCTTTTTCGGCAATTTTATGAATCACCGCAAGGCGTATTCGAGCTCTGGAGTTGCGAATTGGATGGTTACAAGTTATTATCTTCATTATTTAATTTTTAACGCTTAGCTACAGTGGTTTTGAATGATTTTAAAGAATACAGTTGGCTCTCTGTTTAACGACTTTCAAGGGACCTCAAAAAATCGTCCTTAAGTAGAAAGCGTCCTTAAATAGAATGCTTTTAACAATACAGTGGACCATCTGGAACCGTTAAATGCCGTCGTTAAATAGAGAAAGTCGTTAAATAGAGCGTCGTTAAACAGAGCAACAACTGTACTTAAAACAGATGTTTTTATTCTTTGAAATAAGGAGTTTTGACTGGCAGTTGACGTCAATACGTCAGGTTTTTTTTAATTACCCCTTGGAATATGCTCGGATCTTAGGTAAAATTATGTGTGAACATTTAATGAACGAAACAAACTTTTTTCCTATTTCGTAGTGGGAAGGGAAATTTACATACGCTCAAATAGTTTTTTTTAAAACCTTATAGCACAATCATAGCAGTGCGGGCACAGCTCTACTATATTACAGCCTTTCAAGCTAAAATACCTGAGGCACTATGCGAAACAAACGTTCATGAAAAGTCGAATAGCACTTACAAAGGTGTGACTGTACTCGTAGCCGTCCGGATTGACCACAGGCATGATGTACCAATCGAAATGATCGACCAGTTCCTTCACTTCATCATTTCCGTCATAGTCTTCCACAAGCTGAAAACACAAAATGTCTGAATTAATAAATCGAGCACGCTTATGTGAGCAGACCACGCATGTCCACGCACAATCAAAACTACGCATGGAAAGAGGATGGAAGAAAGAAGAGGTATGCGCCCATTTCCGAACCACTCGGAACATTTTGAAGCACTTAATTTAATTGGTTACCGAATCGTTTAACATTTTGATGGAGTTTTTAATGATATTTAATGGTTTATTTTATTTATATGTTACACTTTAAAAAATACCTTTATGGTATTTTTAAAAATACCTGCAGTGGCTGAACGACGCCTGCGGCGGCTATGTTTAATGTTTTTACCCCTGTTTCGAAGCCCCATTTTCGGCCTCTTAGGGTTTAGACGGGTGAGGCGTGACCACGCCACTACCCCCGTATTCGGGCAGTCTCGGATCTAAGCTACAAAGCCGTTTTCGAGCGGACAAGGAGTTAATAAGTCCCCATTCCGATTGAGCGGCTGTTAGAAAAATACGCCTTCACAGTAAAAGCGCGATGCTGCCTCTACCAAAGCATGATGGCAACTGAAAGCATGATGTAACAAAACTTTCCATTCAGATCCTTCCGTTGAGCCTCTCCCTACCACTCTGTGATGCTCCACACTTTTGCGCCGTCAAATTCAAAAAAGGAAGTTCCCGCGCACCACCCTGTACCAAGTTTCATTGACATAACGTTTATTAAAACGAGCCTTGTGTCGGTCTAAACAGGATCCTTTTATTTTTACCCACCTTGTACGAAATGAATGATTTCAAAATAAAAGTGGAGTATTTTACCCTGCTAGCTGTGAATGTCACGGTGGAAGGGCTGATCCATTCTCTTCCATGTATTCCACCATCTATCCAAATGCTCGGTTTTGACGACTTCGAAGCTTTTGAGCCAATCTGTAAAAGAAGAAAAATAATAAATACATGAAACGAAAAGAACGAACTCAAAATCTTATATCCAGGTCACATATAAACAACGTTTATTTTGCTAGAAAACATGTAAAAATTTGGAGACTGCTGTTTGGTGACCACGTAGAGACAGACGTCAGCTATCTTTTTATAGCTTGTTTTCCTTGCTCTTATCATTGTTTAATTTCGAAACGAGATCTTCCAGACGTTATTTAAGCGGGAGGTGTAAAAGCAATTGCATGTGAATTCAGAATTTTTGAGGAACGAAGATTGCTCACATGCGTTGGATGGAGAAAAAACATGGCCGATGCATTTGCTTCGCCTGGCCAGTCATTAGTCCAAAAACGATTATAATTTCCCTAGCTGAGTAAAGGTTGTTAAAATGCATCTGGGTCAATTTTCCGTAATTACGAAAGCACATCTCTTTATCACTTTTTGAATTTACTTCAAATGACAGCTTGTAGTAAATTGGAGAATATTATTTCGAATGCGGTATCTACGGATCTTTATCTTTTATTGTAAAGCTAAACGTCAAACACTTACCTTTATAACTTTTAAGTCGTTGCCGTCGTAAGATTTCCCAATTGAAAACACGGTAGTTATGTTAGGATTCCTTTCTCCTAGTTTATCCATGAAATTGTGGATCTTAAAAAAAATAATTAAAAATAATATAAAAATAAGAAAATAACAATAAACAAATAAAATAAAACTTTTTTTTTTTCCAGTGGCAGGAAGAATTAAAAAGCAAGGAAACATGGAAAACAATCAAATGAGCGAAAGGGAAGCAAGAGAAACATAGCAGCAAAAACCCAGAGAAAACGGAACAATTGAGATTCTTGGCTTGTTATACTGTCAACATGCATTTATAAACTTTGCCCAGGATGTACGATGAGAAATTATGTTCATTTGCACCCAAAATAGAGTAAAATATAGGCGTTGAAAAAGCAGAGATGATTTTAAAATCAAGCATTAAAAGTACACTGTGATTGCCATTTGTAATTCACGTTGTATGTTTAAACTTTATCTTATTTTGCTTACTGTTTGTTATGTATGTGTGTGTTTTTGTTAATAAAATCTTATATTATCTTAAAGTCTTATTTGACTGTAACTAACATGATTCTGTGGCATCTACTCTCTTTCTCCCGTAATTCTAAATGCCTATCGCTTTCTCGTTTTTGATATAGAGCAAAAATGAACTCGAAGTGAGAGAACGAGACCAGTCAATGCTGGTGCGGAGGTCTAATACAAAGTACTTAATTACCAGATATCATTATGATATTTTCTTTTTTCTGAAGCATTCACTTAATTGGCACAAGACTAGCTTGTGACCGTGAAGATTTAAATTTCTAAGTTTTACAACTTAAAAATTTAGTAACTTGTTAAAATTTTATTTGAGACAAGATAAAGGGAACTTGAAATCCCAGATCTGTTCCCCCCATTCGAAGATTTCTACTACTTGAGTTAAAATACTCTGAGAGGAAAAATTTGAAAACTTTCACTTTAAAATCTTCAAAAATTGTTTTGTATTACTACGAGCTTTTCCGTTATAAATTTTGGAATGTAGTTCAGTCAACTGACATATTTGAAAATGTTACGTAATTTCATTCATAAAAATTTTCAAAAAAGTCGTGACTTGATTTTGAATTGTTTTCCTTTCATTTGATTTATTAATGCAGCGTCATCTATTGCAAAGGATTTGAAATAAAATTACGACAGATTTTCAGTCCTCATCCTTCAACAAAAAGCAATGTTTAAGTAATTAAAAATGTATCTGTAATTTGGTAAACATACAAAGAAGTAATGTAATGTCCACCTCAAAACATGCACGTAAGAGTGCAACGTACGGTTAATTTCTAAAAACCATAAATTTATAGGCACGTCATATTTGCCACCAGTAATAAAAAAATACGTAAAGAAGTATAAGTAATTGTGTACAGTGGGATCCCGAGTTCCGTGAGGGATGCGCCCCAAAACCCCTCGCGTAAAGCATTTGTTTTCTAGGAGGGAGGAAAACTTGATTCTTATGCGCGCCCGTCCAAAATCGACGTTGTGAGTGGCACGCCGGAATCCCTTGATTTTGATTTCGGCGTCGCGCCGAGTAGCGACGTCAAAGCTCGGTGATTTCGCTTCTACGAAACCAGGGCTTAAGTCGGAATTTCGCGTTGTGGAACAACGTATGTTTAGAAAGTTTTTATCAGCATACTCAATTATTTCAGACATGTGTTAACACCCCTCAAATTGTTTCAAACCATTTTTCAACTATATATTACCGCATCTTTTATAAAGAACTGATTTTTTACTGTATTTTAAAAAAATCGTTACTATTTAACATAATTACTGTTATAAAGCACAAAATCTATGATCAATAAGATACATGTACTTAACTTACATTAAGTACATTACTGCATTATATTAGCACTGAATAGTAGATATCGTAAATTTAATTATAATTTTTAAAATTATGAAGATGGTGGTTTATGCAGTGTGGGAGCACCCCTATTTCTGGCCTCGCTTCCATTTTCATGATGTTTCTATTTTGCTCAGACACTACTCTGCGAGCTTCATTGTTAAGATTAAAGTGCTCGTTTGGGATCCATTCTGTTTTATCAACGTTCATATGTAGAAGGAAAAAAAAACTGTTAAGAATCAAAACGGTTATTTGTATAAACAAAAGCAAAGCGTTGTTTAGACTAATACAGTGTGTGAACTTCCGCTTTCAGTGATGCTAAATTAATGAAAGTCCATTCACGAAACCAATATTTAGTATCAACGAAGCCCATTCTAACGCTCCGCCGCTCCTTTCCAAAAAATTTCATGCTGCAAGCGAGCAATTTGGGTCAGCAATAAAAAATTCATTACCCATGAAAAACTCGCGTTATAGCCATTTCGCGCAAGTCGGATCGCGTTGTAGCGGGATCTGACTGTAAACCATTTACCGATTGTAATTTCACTAAAGTCACTCCTAGTCGTTAAAACTGCCTTATCTACAATGATTAGAAGAGGAGGCAGAGGATCGTAGATGCAGTCCTGTATATGCGTGACCGAGAGGCGATACCGTGGACAAGCATACGCGATGAAACAAGTAGTGCTGCATCGACGTATTCCACGTCCCTGCCATACTCCAGATTCGCGCGTTCAATTGGCATCCCAGTTATATTAGAATAGCGGCTTCTAACATCCTTGAGCAAATCGCTAACCTCTAGAGATTGACTTACACCTATCGACCCTCCCCCCCCCCCTGCCGTTAACGCAGAGAAATAGTTCTCGATGTATTGGGAGATTAAAATTCAGGACCAATTTAAAAATGAATAATTTGAGAACAAATAAAGATAAAATGATGCTGTTTACACTAAACGGATGGAAAAGAAGCCGGGTTTTGTCTGGCAACGGAACAAAATTAATTCTGTTGGTGCCCAACAGATGGCGCTGTTACATTTCTGATCTAGAATCATGCATAGTATTAAACGATACAACAAAATAGAAAAAAATATTTTTTAACTCTAAAGACTATTTCTATCAGCTTGGTTTGCGCTAAAAAGTATGAAATAAAATAAGTATATATTTCTTGATTAAAATACTAAAAAATTACAGTTGATCTTATTATCTTTATATTTGGGGTAATTCTAAGGCAACCAATTAAATTTAAAGTAAAAATTGAGAGAAAAAAAATAAGCGGTATGCAACTTTTACGAATAGCTTTTACTATACCTCCTCTTTCTTCTTGTCTCAATTTTAATATAAAATTTATTGGTTGCTTTAGAACTACTCCAAATATAAAGAAAGTAAGATCAAGTGCAACTTTTTAGTGTTTTAATCAAGAAACCATGTACTTATTTTATTTAATACTTATAAGCACAAACCAAGTTTATAGAAAAAGTCTTTAGAATTAAAAATCATTTTTTAAAATTTTATTTTAAAAATTATCTAAGGTGAGAAAATTTTCGAAAGTTCAAGCAAATTTTCTTGTTACCTATCCCCTTATTAAAAAAAAAAATATTAATCTTTTTTTTCAGAATTGCTGGTTTGTATAGTCGAATTTAAAAGCAATTTTCTTCAAGTATAGTGAAAAAAGAAAGCTTTTAAAAACGCCCACAAACATATGCTTGCTTAGGTTCAGATTTGAAACTGATTTGTTAACTTGATAGACAGTTCATTTTTTCATTGTTTATGGCAACAATTAAAAAGCGGAAGTATTTTAAATTTATAATAACTATTATTTTTCATTGTTTCTATACTAAGAAATTGAAGCCGCAGGTTGCACCGCTGTATCCAGGGGCGGACTGGCCACGTGTGAGATGTGGAAAATTCCACATGGGCCGTCCTTAACTCGGGCCGTTTTCTGTGCATTCAATGTGTACGTGCCGTTTTTCTCAATTTTATTTTAAAAAAAAAGTTTTCCGCTAGGCCGGCCGTTCTTGTGTCGAGGGCTGCAGCCAGAACAGCTCTTTTTTGGGTGGGGGGGGGGGGCGGAGGGAGAGGAGAATAGCCGCTCCTTTTCCAACGGTCACTCTCAGGACGTTACTCTGTTCTTGCCTAACTATTACCGTATCTTGTTACGTAGGGGACAATGTCTTTGTTGGGTGGTCTTCGTCCGAAGCGAAGCCTTCAGGGTCCATGGGTGTCTCTCGTATCTGTTCGGGATTGATGTTTCCTGGAATTCTGGTAAGGAGTTTTATTGGGGGTGGGGATCTTTTTTTGTGGCTATCTGAGACCAGAGCCATAGAAGAGGAAGGGCTAGGTCTTAGCGCCTCGAAAGTAGGAACGGAGGGGGAAAGTGCCAGTGACGTCACTAGGTACACTCGATCTGGGACATTTGTGTTGTGCGTGCGTGCGTAATTCCTCACTCTTTTCCCGTTTTTATGCTATTTCTTGAGGGTTAAGCTTCAAAAAGGAATGAAATACAAGGGTAAATGCTTTGAGTCCCATCGACAAGTTAATAAGCGATACGAAAAACGGTAAACCTAATTAAAATCTACAATACAACTACAATACAAAACAATATCCAAAACTACACAGTTTCTCTTGTGTAGTTTTGGATATTCTTTAGCCAATATTCCTGTTTTAAAGGGGTAGAAAGCGGAAATTTCGCACAATAAAATTGAGCTTATAAAGAAATGAAAATAATTTACTGTGCTTGTCAAGTTTCCTCTCGTGTGTACATAATTTTGTCAGTTTAGGCTTTAAATAATATTAATAACATTGTTATTTCAATCTTGTCTCAAATAAAATGAAAGAGATAAGATTGATATAAGGAATAATTAAAACATATTTGAATTTCGCGATACCATTTGAATCTAAATACTGCCGATATGTTTTAGAGAAAATTATTTTTTACGAAGTGACTATAACTCTGAACGAGAATCTTAACAAACGTTGTTTTGGAAAACTGAAGTAGAACCTCATTAACCTGGACTAATATAGGATCCAGGTCATCTAGATTGTTTAAAACGACTTAAACAAAACAACCTTCAAATTCAATCAATGTACATAAGTAAAATACTTGAACACAGTAAAAGTTGTATTTTGAATTCAAGAGAATGAAATATAAAGCTGCATTAAAGAAAATTAAAAAAATAAAAATACAGCCTTACAAAAATACATTATTGTACTAACGCGTTCTTCATTTGTACCGTATGTACATTTAAATGGTTTTCCCAAATTAATGGGTGTTTACTGAAATTATTAATCAACATTTTATTCACTTCAATTTATAAATAACGTATTGAAATTTAGCAACGTAAACCAAGTTTAAAGTTTCAATGATTACCGCCAAATTTATAAAGCTAACTTATTTGTAGACTGAAAAATTTGTCTGAATTCTACAAAACATTACGTTACAGTAATTAATTGAAATCTTTCGGAATATTCTACAAAGTTTTCTTCTGTGATAAAGTTCATTAAAAAAAAAAAATTTCGGCGTACCTTTTGTAATCAGAAAGTTTTTCGTTCAAATATCGGATTCTTCCAAATGTTCTTACGCGAGAAAAAAGTTCAACAGCTTTTTTATATGGGTCAGGAAATTAGTCCTCCAATACAGAAGAACAATTACCGTACTACCCCGCATTATTCGGCATGCCGGAAAAAAACGAGGTTGACCAGCACGCCGAGAAATTCGAATTGTCCGGCATGCCGGATATTTCGGGGTTTATTTCGCATTAAAACAAAAGTAAATTTTCCCGTTCCGGTCCAATCAAAAGTCAAACCACTGTAAGTAAAAAAATTAATAAATCGCGAAAGTAACCTTTTTTCAAAATAAATGTGCATTTCATATAACATGTGCGTGCTATTTATGATAGGACATAACTAATGGATTTAACTACATGCCAATAAAGTAATCAGTTCAGAAACAATCATCGTTACTGCGATTTATTCATATTTTTTTACATAAAAATATTTTAGGTTCCTTTCAGAGAGGTAAGTTTAATTTTTATTTATTGAAGAGCTATGGTAAATTATTTAGCACTGGTTTAGGGGCGGACTCTTACTGCTTAAATGTTTGCTTACATAGTTTCAATTTAATTTTTATAAAATTATTTGTCATCAAACAATATTTTTCTTGTTAAAATAACAAATGGCATTGTTAGTAAATATTTTCACAAAATTAAACTGTTTGTTAATATCAATAAGATATGAAAAGAATTCATATTCATTTTTAAGCTGATCATATATTTTTTATATTATTATTTTTTTTTTCCTAACCTCGATTTTTCCGGCATGCCGGAAAGGACCAGGCAAGTGTTATTGAAAATCTGGTAACCCCCAAATTTTGCGGCATGCCGGATAATGTGGGGTAATACGGTAAATGGCCAAGCTTTTGTACAATCACAAAAACACTAATGTATCTGATTTGAAAGCTTTAAATGATCAAAAAAAAAAAAGAAAGAAAAGAAAAGCTCCTACAAAAATAGATACACGATTGAAATAATCACGATACAGTGCTCATTATACATGCGAATTATTAATTATTTTAAGCATGGGGATACAGTGTTCAAGAAATTGTTTAGTTAAATCTATTGAATAATATTTACAAAGAAATTTCATGCATTACATCTAGATATTGTAATTTTACGGTTGAAGGAAACTTATTACGGTCTCACAGTGCCGTTAATAAACTTATTAAATATCATTAACTTGCAATGTGACAGGGTTGAACCAAATCCTGCATTAAAAAATAACTTCGTACACCACATTTTATGAAATTTGCCTCGCTCTTTATCTTAACTTTTTAAAATTCTTCCTCCAATTATTTATTGAAGCAGCTTCAAATTTAGTATTCCATAAAAAAAAAAGCATTTAAAAACAGAAAAGAAGGTTGTATTCTCAATTTTTTGATGTGTTTTGAGCTCTTTGAAAATTTTGAAGGAAAGCTTAAGTTTCCAGAACTTTTTCAGTACTAGGCCATCAGCACGTGAAGGCATTTTCAATACTTTCAAATATAATTACACACAAATATTTTCGATTCTAAAAAATGTGACCTTTAATGTCTACTTAACATAACGTGGAGGAAAAATGACCTGCAACTGATCTAGCGCAGGAGCATATTTCTGAAGAAACCCTAGTCAAATATTATGAGACATTTCCAAATTAAAATCAAACCTTGAAAACAATATTCATATCCTTATTCATAATAAGTGATTTTAAACCTTGTCTGGGATTGGCCTGGGCCCCTTCAACTGCTTCTTTAACAACCCTTGTACAGAGAACAAATTTTTAAATTGTATTTTAGCTAAGGCAATACAGCAGTTCTTTGGGCACACACACACCGGATTGTCCCGCGTAAGGCCCCTAGTCCCGCGGAGTGTACCCGATGACGTCAAAAACGAGTTTTCTACTCTCGCTGTCCTTTCGGCGGTGGAAGGGAAAGATCAAAGGATTGGGCTAGCCCTTGTAACTTTTATGGCCCTGATCTGAGACGATCTGATCCGAGACTGTCTGGGAAAAGATTACATTGAACCTTTTTCAAATGAAATAAGAGAAAGGCGCCATCCTAAGAATAGAATGAATAGGAGCAAAACGTCTGCTAAAAAGCTTTTTTTCCTTTTCATCCTTCGTTTTTTTTTTCTTCTGTTTCCCAGCACTTTTGCAATAGATAGATCCACGACTTTCTCAACCAATTAGATAATTTTGAGAACTCCACAATTTTGTCTCCGAGGAAAAAAAACGAGTCATTTGTTATACACCGTGTTGACTGCTCAATGGGATTGCATGTGTTTTAAATTCAAGGGTGACAAGAATTTTTTTTAGGTAAGTTTAATATTTTTAATCATCATGTGTTTTTTAATTTTTTTTTGTCATCAGTACTTTAAATAATAAGAACTTGAACTGTCAGTTATAATTATAACAAATTGACGGTGTTACACAAAAATGGGTGCAGTACTTTTGAGTAAATTGAGTTCTAAACGGATCTTCATGAATGGCATATTAATAGAAATCGTCTTTGTATCCCCGTAGTGTATCAGTTTATCTGCCAAGCTATGTGAATAACTCATTATTTTTTTGAAAATTTTTGTTGGATAACTCATTTTTGTATGACACCGTCCAATTCATCTATTTTCGTTTAGCAAAGATAAAATTTATAAAAGAACAAACAGTATAAATATTTAAAACAGTGATTTCCAACATTTTTTTTATCCGTCGCCCCCTTACCTTTTTCCTTGAAAAAAGCAAATTTTAGAGGAACGTAAAATCGATATTAGGTATTTTTTGCATACAGTGAAACCTGTGTAAGTTGACCACTCGCGGTGCAGTACTTTGGTGGTCAACTTATAAAGGGCAGTAATGATTTTTTGAAATATTTTTTGTCATTTCTCGCACCGTGTATTCATTTTTCGAGGAATTCACCCTTATTACTCTTTCTGTTCAACTAACTTTCATTGTTTAACATTATTGAAAGTGAAACCATAATTAAAAATACTATTCAAATAGTTTTATTATTTTTTCCTTGTTTTAAACTATATTAGACGCCGTAGTTTTAGAAATTCCATATGTGCCAGCTAATTTTCTCTGGCTTTCTCCTTTTTGAATTCATTTTAATATTTCATACTTCTTATTAATTTCAAATTCAAAACTTTCTTTTTGAAGCCTTTTTATGTAACACTTACAGCCCAAAGAGCAACAAGCTCGACTCTCTCAGTTCATAAAGGCAAAATTAAAACGTCCTATATCTTAATCCCTTACACTCGAAATAAGCCAGAAGGGCTCTTTAGCAAGCCCATGTCTGCGTACCCGCAGTGCGGGGGGGGGGGGGGGGGCTCACTTCCTCTAGGGGGCTGATGGCCCTAGAAATTGAAGAAAAAAAATTAGCATTGAGACTTATTAACTTTACAAATAGACACTGGGCCACTAGGGAGATGCCCTACCCATTTTGTTGCAGAGGGCCCAAAATGTACAGATCCGGGCCTTTGCGCAATTCCAGAATTGCCACAACCTATTGCAACTGAAAGAAAACACTTTGTACTTTTCTACTGACACCTATTTTTATTGAACAAAGTACAAAAAACTATCTCAAATAGAACAACAAATGAAAACAAGTTTGGAGAATAAAGAGCAGCATAAGCTTTATGCTGCTGTTTAGTTAGTAAATTGCTAGTCCGTCATCAAAGCATTAAAAACATTCTTAGAAAGCTATCAAATAATTATACAATAATAATAAATTAATGAATAATAAAATAAAATAATTTACTGAAGAAAGTAAAAAAAAAACCAAGTGATAAACTTACAAAGGTTTTTTTTTACAATGCTCCAAACCAAATTTGGCGTACATTAGTAGTCAAGATAGACAGGTGGTCAAGTTACAGAAGTTTTCCTTCATTTTATAAGATAGGACTAATTCCGTTCCTGACAAAAGAGGTCAACATAGACAGGTGGTCAACTTACAAGGGTGGTCAACTCTACAGGTTTTACTGTACTTAATTTTAATTTAAAGCCTAAATACTGTACCAATTTTATCCAATTATTGTTACACACATTTTTTATGTCTTTTTTTCAAGAGTAATTAATTTTTGAAGGGAGATAATAAACTAAGATTATTAATATACTTCTCAAAGACAGCAGAACATTTTTCTCTCTCTCCCCCCCCCCCTTTTTTTGTATGAAATTTAGGATTTGGAAGAATAATAAACTTGTGCAGTTTAAACTTGAAGAAAAAAAAAAAAAAAGAGAGAGAGAGAGAGAAGGGTTTGTTCCGGTATCCAGAACCTGCCCTGAGTACAATTCGTATGCTTGTCCAAGATATGAGGATGTGCATGGCCCTCCTGAACTTAATTCATTTCTTTTTTACACTCATGATTTTTTGTTTAACCCTTTCTCAAGAAAATTTAGAAGCTCTCATGTTGATGTCTTTAGAGAAGGACATTTTAAATCAAATAAATTCAGAGGATACCATTGATGCTGTTGCTCAACAAAGTAGACTTTTTTTTGTAAGAAAGATTAATGTTGTAGAAATTTGTTTTTTTCTCGCGATTTCTTTTATTTTTATCTTTAGTACCAAGTAGTCTTTAACGGATATTCATAATCTATTACTTTTAAGGAAAAAAATATAAGTTACATGCTTTGAAAGAAATTTTGATAAAATTAAAAAGGAATGTTGAAAAATTTAAGTAATTATTATGTCTTAAATACTGTAAAATTTTGTTTCCCTATATTTTAAAGGGATACACTGAGTTATAGAAGAAAAAAAAAATTAGGTTCTTTAACCATATTTTAAGTATTTAATAATATTTCATCAAATAATCTTTATTTTTGAAGTTTTTTTCCTGTTAACTGATTTGTAATGCTTGTTTATAGATTTTTCTTTCTTAGCTAGATTGATAAGTGTAATTGCTTTAAGTGTTTTTGCCCATTTTAATCATAAATAATGTATCTATTTTTACTTATGTTTTTAATGTTACAATCTTAAAAGCAAATCTAAAATTTCCGAATCTAAAATGCAGTATTCCCAGAAACTATTAGTTTTTAATTTATTAGTAGCACTACCATATTGCAACTAGTACGAAAAGTACATTTTTAAAAATCTTATCATATACTTTTCAATTTTAATGTTATTATTCAGTGTCAAATTGATAAATGCAATGTTGAAATTCGTTAAATAGCATACTTTCAAATTTCGGATAAAATTTTTCCGGATAAAATGATAAGATTTAGCACTAATTTGAAATTTACAAAGTTATTATTAGATTTTTCAGTTTGACGAAATTAGGGCCTTGTATGAAAACATTTTCACTGATTCTTGAAGAGTAATATTAATTTTGTGATTTTTAGTTTATTACTCTTGAGTAACTTTTTTCAAATATTATTTCGTTTTCATTAATTTCGTTTAATTTATGTCATTAAAAAGGTTTAAGTCGGACCATTTCTGTGTTGTGCTTTCTTTTGTTACTCGATTATTATTTATTTTCAGCAAGCATGTAAACTCGTACAATAGAAGTATAAATTGTTATATTTTTGGTTTAAGCGGTTGAGTTTCACTTTGTTGAACATCTTCGTAGGTTAAACTCTAGTTGAGCATATTTACTTACGAAAAAGA
The DNA here is from genome assembly GCF_026930045.1 of Uloborus diversus. NCBI lineage: Eukaryota > Metazoa > Arthropoda > Arachnida > Araneae > Uloboridae > Uloborus > Uloborus diversus. Next base: position 132,548,489 of record NC_072739.1, on the reverse strand, counting down.
ATACGCACATCTTATTGCTTTTCCCAATACATTTCTTCGTTTTCACTTTAAATCTTGGAAGCTGATAAATAAATTGTTCTTACTTGAAAACGTTGTGTCAGTGAAATATTATTAAAGGCAAGTTAATATGTAGCATAGGCCACACATATACCATAAAGCACAAGCACTGCCAGAACTTGCTTTCTGTGGAGAGGGGAGGGGAGTTTGGTCATAACCATCTTTACATGCATATAAACTACCGTATTAAAATTATTGGCAATATAAATCTACGTTAAAACCAAGGGCCTTGGGAGGAGACCGCAATCCCCCCACCCCAAGTGTATATCCCATGATTTTCACTTTAGTTCTTAGAACCTGACAAATAAATTTCACTCACTAGATAACATTTTGAGAGATACCTTTGAAAATCAGTTCTCACTGAGACAAATGACGACTTTTTCGGACGAAATTTTTTTTTTGTAGATTAATTCGGGCTTATCCGATATTTCCGATCAGTTCTCACTGTCTCATGATCTGTGATGTATTCATTCTGAACGGATATATTACGTTTGGTTTACATGAAAATTTTCATTAGTTTGAATACGTACTATACAATTTTAAGAAAAGACTTTAAAAAAAAAAAAAGAATTTTTTTCTGAAGGGTAAATAGTACCGCTCATGGCCATATGAGGTAGTGAGAAGCAAGGGATGCAAGAGGAAAATTTGAAAATTTGGAGATAACCAGTACAAATGGTAGGTGGACCCCTCCTCTGTCTTGGGGCAAGAGATAGTACCAGCAGCCCTGGTAGGTGCCGCTGTACAGCATGATTTAGAAAAAAATTCAATGAAAGCCTACCTAGGATGTAATCTTTATACGAATTTTACTCAAAACTTGAAAATGTCTGCTTACACCCCTTTGCTTCTCACTGCCTCAAATGTATTACGTTTTGTTTTAAATAAGATTTTTATTCACTTTTACATAAACGAAATACTCTTAAATGCGGCTTTTCAAAGAAGCCACACAGTTTTCACAATGGTTTTTTTTATTGCGTAGAGCAATTTAAGCTTGCAAATATTTGAGAAAGTTAGATCCTTGAAATATCATCTGTATATTATGGGCGTTTGCTGTATGCTTAGTTTAAATCAATCTGCCCACTAGTTTGCTTGAAATGAAAAGTTAAATAAGGATTTCTGAAAAAAAAAAAAAATATATCTAGGTATTTCAGCGGGGGGAGAGAGGTGAGAGCTGCTGGGGGGGGGGAGGAACCTTTTTTTTTTAAACACACTAGAAACTTTTTAGGTTTGGAAAACTACAGCCAAACGTTTTTGGATGGGGCCGGCATGAATTTTTTTTTCCACATTAAAAGTTTAGGGCCAGTCCGCCCCTGGCTGTATCCCAAGATCCTTAGTTTCTTGCTAAATATATTGAGATACATTTTCATTGAAAATGTTCCATTACTGGATCTCAATTGGTATTGTAGCTAATTTATGAAGCACGTTTTTGAAATTGCATTGCAATATGAATTAAAATGTTAACCAATCAGCCAGCTACATTATTCAGTCACTTCGCGAGATTGGTGAAAACTATTCTCGCGAAGCGACCGTGTATCAGCTCTGTATGTAAGTTTCTTTATTCTATGTAAGAAGTAGTTTTAATAATAATAATTAAAAGGAGCAACGGCAGCAGGTCATAGCAGTCGAAGCTTGTATTCGTCGAAATGCTCTTCATTGTTGAGAAAGTCCATTTAGTTAAACTGCATTATATGAATTATGGAGAAATGAAAAGCTATAGCGCTGTCTGTTGCTCGAAAATAGAACTAATTTTGTTTCGTTGCCACACCAAACCTGGCGTCTTTTCGATTCGTTCAGTGCAAACCGCACTGAACGAATTTATTATTTTTTTTTTTTAATCTTCATTCGTTTTCGAGTTATTCATTTTTAAAGTAGGTCCTGACTTTTGGATCACTCTGTGTTTTAACGTAAAAGCTTTCTCACCTCGTTTAATCTCCTGTAACTGTAGAAAAAGGTGTTGCTGTCTCTCCCAGTTAAGAAAGACGGCGCTGACATCTCTAATTTTTCCTTTATTATGTACCTGTAAATAAAAAATTGAAATAACAAATGGGGTCAAAGAACTTGTACTCGTTTCAGACAAATAAAAGTTTTTGGACTAAAGAATTGCAACCAGGTAACTACTCCATATTTATAAACAAGACTTCGAATGGGAACTATATCGGGGGGGGGGGGGGGAACCCTGCTTCTTTGGTCGGAACGAAAACCGGAACTGAACCGAAAGGAAAACAACATTGTTTTTTTTTTTTCGATTCGATATGTTTTTCGTCATTTTGTTATTGTAACCAACCTATCAATATTGAGCAATCACGATTGCTTATTGTTCTCATTTGACCGTTTTTGGTGTCCGTGCCTTTTTCAACTTGGACCAGAAGCCTTTGCAGCACCACCGCCCACCGTCCTCTGCTGGCGGCGCGGCGCGGTTGCTCCGGTTTTGAGCTATCCGCTTCTCCTGGTCGGAGGCGTCCATGTCCTACACACACGCACGTTCACACACACACACACATACACACACACGACTTCACACACATACACTTACACACACCTACGTGCATACACACAGGTCTACGCACACACACAACTATGCACAAGTAACCGCCCAGGAGGAGAGGCAGACTTGGGGGGGACAGGAGCCGTTTCTAGAAACAATAACTCCAATGAGTAGGGTCCTATTTCAGTTCGTGATTGCGAAAAACATAATTTGAATTCAAAATTTCAGAATTCAAATTAATTTTTAGTTTTTTTTTCTACTTTAATTTCATCCTTATAACTATTATCATCATGATAGAACTATATTTTTAAGTACGATTAAGAACGCAAATAGAATAAAATAATTTTATTCGTAACTGAACCGAAAATCCCAATTTTTGGCGGAACGAAAACCGGAACCGAATCGATATATCGTCGCCTCAAAGCAACTGTTTGATATCTTACTATTAATCCTTAAATGTCTTACTGTTGCTCTGAGAAGACGATATATAGCTAAACTGGAATGAAAATTTTACGGTTCGACGCCCTGTTTACAACAATTATTGTTTTGCATGCATGTTTGTCTACCTTTTCATATTTTAAATTTATATTTGAGGCATTGAGAAGTAAAGAGATGTAAGTGACAAAATGAAGAATTAGGAGATCACCAGTACAAATGGTAGGTGGGACTCTCCTCTGTCTTGGGGCAGGAGATTGTTCTTGTAGCCTTGGCATGTGCTGCTGTACAACATGGTTTAGAATTATTTTTTAATGAAAGCCTACCTAGGATCATAACTTTAAACGCAATTTACTTGAAACTTTAAATAGTACACTTACACCCCTTTGCTCCTCACTGCCTTACTTAATACCATTCAAAAGAAACACTAAAACTCCCCTCCGTTCCAAATTAGTAACTGTATTTGAATATTTCTGTACTGATTATTAATATTCAGTAAATTACCGCCCTATAGCCAGGGCTAAGGCAGAAGAAATATCTTTAACTAATAATTAAGCTGAAATTCTCTCTGTCCGGAGGATGTCTGTAAGATGTCTGAATCTCTATGACACAGTCATCTAAATCTAGGACAGCTACTAGTTATGTTTAATATTAGAGAGAAAATCAGAAAAAAAGAATGAAAGAAAAACCATAATTTGATGGTCCATCCATGCCATGGTCATAGTGGCCGATTCAGCCTCACCCATACTTCTGGAATACCTTCAAGTTTTTATAATACATGAAATTCAAAACCCATCAAAATACATCTTAAAAATAGTACAGATGTGGAAAGACTTGCCAATACGCACATATGCACTGAAATAATAGATATTTTTTAGCTAGTATTTATTTTACTAAAAAGGGAAAAAAATACCTTTCAATCAGATTCTTGAGCATCCTACCCTAGTGGAAAAATGGATTCTCTCAAACAATTGAAAATTGGATGAGTTTAGTTGAAAAAATAGCTATATCTATTGGTGGCATTTAAACTAATTTTAAGCAAATACTTTTTCATATTTTGTTAGTGGCCCATTCATTACCACTCTCCCCTACGTACTACATTCATACAAAGCATAGTTTTTTTAATATGGAAGATCATATAGGGTTAGCATAAAAGAATATTGCGATTTTAAAAATTTATATTTCATAAACTATTAGACTAACCACTATAAATAATGTATGAAAATAAAGATAAACTGCGAAAGTTTTTTTTTTTTTTTTTAACGTACGTAATTACTTAGACGTGCACGTTCTACACTAGATCAGCCAGAAATTCCTTCCGGAAAGTTTTTTTTTTTTTTTTTTTTTTGTCATTACAGTCCACGTGTATACTACTGTATTAGTATTGGCACCAAAGTTAAAACCAAGACCTCTGGAAGGTATTTTTGCTCCCGCATCCCTCCACTTTCCTGCGCCACTGACGTTCCGCAAAGGTGGATTGACCGAGGTTTCGTCAAAGACAGTGTTGAGACACACCACCATTTCCTACAACATTGCAAGAACTGAAAGATCGCAATTGTGCAGCATTACGAAAAGATTTACAGTGAAACACATTAAAATGTATATTACAGATGTGTGTCGCGTGACACACATCGAACATTTGTGAGTGAAAAAAACACTTTCACAGTTTATCTTTATTTTTATGTATCATTTATAGTGGTAAGCGTAATAGTTTATGAAATATAAATTTTTAAACCCGAGATATTCTTTTATGCTAATCCTGTACTTTAACTCAGAAGCCTCAATACCATTTTGAGCAATCACGATTGCTAATTGTTTTCACTTGACCGTCCTTGACGTTCCGGTTCCTTTTTCACACCCACCGTCCTCTGCAGGCGCGTCTCCTCCGGTCCAGAGCAATGTCCCCCGGAATTCGCTTCTCCTAGTCGGTGGCATCCACGTCCTACACACACGCACGCTCATACACATACATAGTCACACCCACGCACGTCTCCTTTACACACATACACGCCAACGCGCATTCACATATGTCTACGCACAGACCTACAAATACACAACTATACACAGGCCTACACATACACATCTATACACAGGTAGCGGCCCAAGAGGGGGAGCGGCAGACTTCACAGTTTATGTTTAGGGGACAGGGGCACAGCGGACCCCTGTCCCCTGGACAAAGGACAGCGGGGACCGGAGCCGTTTTTAGAAACAATAACTCATTGCCAAAAGACAATAAGAAAGCCAGCTCTGCTTTTTGTAATGAAACTTCCTACTGTGATATGTCAATTTAGAATAGATAAAACGTAGAGAGAGAGTGAAGCTTTCATTTCATGAAACCAACGATTTTAGGTCCCGAGATATATTTTAAAGTAAAGTACTGGAAGGTTCACGCAAAACGTGTGTTCTGTCGTTGTAGTTGAACCATGTGACCGGATCGGTGCTTTAGGTTTTCCTAACTAAATGATCAGAAAGTATCGCCCCTAGCAACATTTGTTTCTCGGCTCAAATCCATCTGAGTTTTGGCACCAATGTCAAGAATACTTTAAGGATTATCAAACTAATCAGTATATTATTAAAGGAAAAGATGATGGAATTTAAAGACGGAACAAATTTTATTTTCGTCCAGATAAATTACAACATGGTAGTTCTGTACACAAAAGATCAGTGCAGTGGAAGATCTTTATCTATGGTGGTAAGAACAAATTCGGCAATATATGAAGTTTTAAAAGTTTTCGTTCAAAAGATCGGACCGCTAATCGGTCGGAGTTAGCTTCGCTCACTAACCGGCTGGATTACAGTAACGTGGTGACTTGGCGACTTTGGTTATAAACAATAGAGTTGCGTGATCATATGTTTACATTTTAAAACTACTGTTGATGTAATTTATTGTAATTTTTTTTTATTTGGCGAGATATTTCAAATTGCAAAGAGTTGTTTTTCGTTTTTAAAGAGTGTTTAGTCATTTTAGTTGAAGAATGTGTTTATTTTACGTCGGGAAGGAGGGGGAGGGGGAATTTTCGCTTATTCAGAGAATTGTTTTTATCTTTATCATTTTTTTAAACAATATCCTTGCGATTGTTTTATCCTTTTTCATATGGGGGATGTTGCAGCGGGATTTCCCGTTTGTTCTAGATAGGTAGTTAGTTTTTTACACTTAATAACTGAGGACGCTTTTTATCCTTTGAGTATGGTTGAAGGAATAAACCATCAAGTATGGGAGAAAAAGTAGTTAATAAAACAACTGCTCAGTGGGCATTAGATAAATCAAATTGTAATAAATATACGCATTCTGACACCAAAAGCAACTTAAAACATTTATTTTTTTCAACAAAACGGTTCAAACACTTGGTAGTTTATAGAAATTTTTTAACTTTTCAACTAACGAAGTTTAAACAGAACAAAGTTTGTCGGATCTTCTAGTTTACTCATAGGCGGATTTAGGACTGAGTTCCTTGGGGGGCAGGATTTTTTTTTTTAACAACATTTTTATTGCCCCCCACTCCTATGTTTTTGTCTGTTTCCTGTGATGCATAAGTCCATGCTTTACTTTTTTGTGTGTCGTTTTCATTAATATGTTTTCATGCTGTCCTTTTTGAATTGACCTTAAGAGAGGGAGCTGGTATCAAGAGAGTGACGCAGGGCTCCCTTTTAAGTGGGAAATAGAATATCTCCAATTTTAGGGGACCGGGGGTTTCTCCCCCGGAGGAAATTTAGTAAAATGGATATAAAATTCTGCATTTTGAAGCACTATAAAGGTTAATTGGATAGACATAGAAATTGATAACTAGATTATACAGTTGTACAGTAATGTTCAAACTTTGTAAGAAACAGCCATTTTAAGTTTGAAAGAAAAAATAAACTAGTTTTCTCATTGCAACAACCTTTTTTTTAATTATAAGTAGTGCAGAAAACGAAAAGGAATAGAGGTAGTGTATCATTTTTTTTCCTGGCTAAACAGATTAACAATATGCAGTAGAAGTAATTGGAGCCTACTTTGCTTAGGATTTTCAAAGGCTTATCTAATTATTTTCAAGGACTCTAGAATAAATAAAATTATTTAACGCACTTCATTTGTGCTTTCCAGTGTCTGGTATTTTAGTACTCGATTGTAAATTTTTGCAGTCCTGTTCTAAATTTGGGAGAAATAGCTATTTTAACTTTAAAAGAAAAAAGAAACCATAGATTTCTCATGACAACAACTTTTCTTAAGTTGCAAGTGGGGCAGAAAACGAAATAAAATAGAAGTAGTGTGTATTTTTTTTCCGTGCTAAACAGATAGACAATATGCAGAAGAAGTAAGATAAAAGCAATCAATGCAAAAGAATTTTCAAAATACTGCATTCAGGATTGAATAAATAGTAAGATATGAAACATGTGAGTCACAAAAATTTATTTCAAATAATATGTTGCAAACGTGAGAACCATGATTTTTGCATTTTTAATACAGGATGTGGCAAGGAGCTGAATTTGACATATGTTGGCATTCCTTCCCCTCTACCATTTGTTATAAATTTTAAAATTTAAGGTTTGTAGCCACACGTTTCCAAATATTCAAGGTTTTCAAGCACTTAAAAATGAAATTAGTTTTTTCAAGCAATTTCCGTTTTTTAAGGAACAAATCATGAATTTTTTTGTGGGAGTTAGGGACACACTTCAAAGCAGGGGCCCTAAGCAACAGCTTGTTTATCTTATAGGCAGATTCTACCCTATTTGTAATTCACTCCTACCTGTGAATTTTTGCTTGATTTTTTTGTAGTTTTTACGAAAATTCGTCAGTTTTTACGGTTAAAGGATTTTTACGATTTTACCAATCTTTGTTAGTTTTTTTATAGACTTTTATAAAATTTCAGCAAATTTTTCCAAAACTTTTGATGACTCAGTTATTTAGATTTCAATAATGACAAGGACTGACTCACTTAGACTTAGATGATTATGACTTACCTTACTTTTTAAACAGTATTTGTAAAGTAAGTAAAATTGTACTCTCCCTCTAAGTAAAAAGATTCATTTAATCAGAACTCTCAGATAACTGAAATTTATTCAGTTTGCGATAGTATTTATTCTCTCTCTCTCTCTCTCAAAAGAGAGAGAGAGAGAAGGAAAAAAATCTTATGTTTTTTAGAATTTCTCAAAAGGCCAATTAATATACTAAGAATATAAATATTATGCACAAATAAATACTTGAAATGTGGACACAAATCATAACGAGTAGGTAGTTCTGTTAGCGCGAATGGGGGAGGGGGGAGATTTTCCCCTTTGCTTTAGGTTCTAATTTGTTAAAATAATCGTCTATTATTATAAGTGTTGCAGCTTAATGTATAGCTGGTTTAGCCTATATTTTCATTCATATACTTGCCGAAATGGTTTTCAGTCCAAAATAGTGAATTTAGACACATTTTCAGCACCCCAGTGACAGTTGTACTATTTGTATTTAACGTTCGTTTTTTTTTTCCTTTTCTTTTCTCCCATCAGAAAAGGACATTTGCTTTTCTCTTCATTTTCATTGAACTATTCAAAAAAGAAAAAGTCATGTTTTTCTTGTTTTAAGATTTTGGAAGATGTGTTATTACTACATAAAGTCCTTCCAAAACTGGGGGGGGGCATTGCCCCCCTCTGCCCCCCCCCCCATAAATCCGCCCATGAGTTTACTATAAAGAAATAATCGCCATCCTTTTCTGTGCATTATTGTCGACGGAACTTCCGTATCGAGTGTCACAGAATTCCACCGCCATCCCGTTGAGCAACCGTTTCACCCCTTTTCCGACTTCCGTCGTCGCTCAGGAAACGTTGGCCATCAAAGTGTTAAAGCATGAGGCAGGCCGATCACAGGTAGCCATGCTTAAACTTAGGAAACAAGTGGTAATCACTAGACTCGAGCTCCGAACTGCAATCAGGAAATTTCAATGAGAATAGACAATGCTGTGTACTTGTAAAATTGATGGGAACCTTACTTTTTGATCGACCCTCGTATATCTCAGCAAGCACTGACTTTCCTATACTGCGTGTGATTGAGCATTTGATTCTCACCTTTCCACGTCATGCATCAGTATTGTTCTGGCTATTCGATTATCCATGAGGAACTGTTCTAGGCTGGCAATTTTATCCGGCGGAACCATCACGTCCACTGCCTGATTCACAGATGTTGGGTGCTTCCAAAAATCCAGCTGTAATAGGGATTGTGGAAAATCATTTATACTAAAACCACCTTTAATGTCGGTATAAATAAAGCAGGTGATTTATCACTCTAGTAAATAACATATTTCATAAATGGCGCTACTAAAACAATATTTTAAGAGCAACTGACATCAGTAGTGCCATTTGTGAAATAATTAAAACGAGCGCTATATCATCAGCTTCAATCAATTATTTGACTGTGATTTTTGATTGACACTGAACGCTACACTGAATTCTTGGGAAATATTAAAAAAGAAAAAAAAATTAAACTTCTTTGGACCGCGGCATTTTGCCTTTTCAGCGAAATATGTTGTCAACGTAATGACAACAAATGATGAAGCAAGCATCATTGTATATTTTATATGTAATGAATCAGTTCAATATCTTATATTTCCCTCCACCGAAAGGAATTAATGAAATTCACTTTTCAAATGCCCAGGAGTGTTTTCACACCTTGGGAAAAATTCTAGCTATATCTGTGTACTGTGGGAGTGTTTGAGCATACCATCAAATGCAATAAATGAATTGATTAAATATTTTCATTGTCAAATTTGATTTTTTTTTTCACAATTTTCATTTTTTCACGCAGGCTTTCATCGGTTGCGCAACAACAAAATACTAGGACATTATTTGATGCATTATTGATACAGAGTGCTCCAAAAATGACTGATACAATTGAAAAATCAATAAAAACTAAAAGATGTGTCAGTCTGAAAATTTACTATTTTCCAAGCAATATTGCAAATCAATAAATAAATTGCAAAACAATGAATAAATATTGCAAATAAACTGCATTTCTGCCGCTGCCAATTGAGTTTTTATAGAATTTTGAAATATACCGGTCATTTTGGCGACCTCACAGACTGCGTTTTCTTTTATACCTTTTAAACTATTTGTGGCGCCATCTGTTGAGGAACATTGTAACTAATTTTGAAAGTTTGTCTGTCTGAAAATATACTGTTGATCCCTGCCCGTTTAGTTTTTATTGATTTTTCAAATGTATCAGTTATTTTTGGAACACCTTGTAATTACTTTCGCCAGAGAATCATTTTTTCCAACCATAGTATAAGGCGGAACAGAGGAACTGTGATTGTTCATGCGAAGTCATAAAAATAGTCAATAAAATAGAAGCAAACGGAAACGCATTTTGTAGCCGTCACTGCAGGGCCAGCATAAAGCAGCATAAGTTGGTTTTGAAATATATTAAAATATTTATATGTATATGAATTCAATTAGATTTTCTGTTTCTTCTCAGAATTTATCTAAATAGAAGGAAATGTTTCATATTATAACTTTAACTTACCTTATGTTCATCCCGTGTCAGCGTTCGCAACACGCTGAGCTCTTCATCGCTTGTAGGTACAATGCGGAAAACAGAATATCTGGAAAATAAAAAGGAAAACTTAATAGAAAGCCGACTGACAGGAAACTTGGAGCACCGTTTCTGCACTATTATTAAGACTGTTACTTGTTATTTCCTTGGAACGTTTCGGGATTTCTCAGGTTTTAATCCACTTCCTGAGAAAGTCAAATAATTTTGCAAAAAGGTTTCTGAATTGCTAAAAGATGTTCGAAAAATTTTTTTGCTACCAGTTTTAAGATTTATTGAGCGTGCTTATTTAATCTATCGGCTATAACACTAAATCTTCCCCTTCCCAATTGACTAAGCTCCCACTCAATGAATAGCTGCAGCTTAGCAAGGCAAGAAAGATGCTTACTTGCAATTCTGTAAATGCTTCTGGAGCATTCTTTCAAAAATCATGAAGGTCCTAATCAATGGGATAAAACTTAACTCATTTTTCTTGAATATTCCTGCTGACACATGACTGGCTTTAACAGCGGAGATTTCGCAATTCTTTAGAAAATTTGAAGTTTAATTTCGGAAAAGTTACTGTTTTTGCAAGATATGTTACTGTCAGAAATTGGGCATATCAGCCACCTATTATTATCCAAAAACGTTACTGAATTGTTTTTACAGTGTATCACGGCGGGGGGAGGGCTCACCATCCAGAACTTTTGGGTTTTAACGCATATTACCAATTTTAATATGATAATTTACATGCATATTTTAGTTAATACTAGCTGCGTTGCCCGGCTTTGCCCGGTCTACCTTGAAAATAAAAATTGTGTCAAGTGACGTATATTCAACAATCAGGCGTAAAAAATAAATTTAAAAAAAACATCATAATTTCCTTTTCAAACAATGACGATAGATATTAAAATACTTTTAAGAAATTAAATTCAGAAAGATGGATTTAAAATGCGTAACCATGGAAACACAAAATAAAATAAGTTTAAGGAATTAAAATGCGAAAGAAAATGGTTCACAATTTGAATAGAATCGAGATTTCTTAAACTTGATTTAAAAAGGCTTGTAACTTTTTTTCCTTTCGACATAAAAGCTTATTTTTTCGACCACAGGTCGAATTAGTTCTGGAGTAAAAATGGTTGCTTTTTCCAATGGCGTCAAAAAGAAAGCTGTGGGAAAATTCCTTCACTTTTTATTGATTTATTTATGGAGAAAGTAGTGTCTAAATTTCAGCTAAACCTAAAGAAATTCGAGCTAAAAATGCAAATAACTCCCGCCGCAATGAAGTTAGAGCATTGGAAAAATCGCGTAGAACGCGGAAAATTCTACCATTTCTAACAATATGTAATATTAATATGTGCAAGTAATTTTTCACCCCCATATTTGAGAATTTATGTAAAAATTGGACGTAAATTGGAATAAAAAAAGAACAATTCATCGAATATTATTCGAACTGGTTTGCAAACCTGTGAAAATTTCAGCAAAATCGGCCGGGTTAGTTCTCGAGTTTTGCGAGTTCAAACACACAGACGCTTTTTAGACACTTCATTTTATACTATTTAGAGATGACCCCTGTCACGGCCAGATTAATTCAGAAGAAGGCGCCGTTGCTGTAAAATATTGTGAAATGAAATTGGCAACGGCAAGGAATAAAAACAGATTGCATCAGTCGAAATGTTGTAGTTTCAGTTGTGTTTTGAAGGCGCAAGTCTAGTCTTTACTAATCCTTTTTAATGTAATTAAATTTTAACTTTACTTACCTCATAGTGTTTTATAACTTATTTGAATTCTACAATTTACACATCCCCCCCTCCAAAAAAAAAGTAAATTCTGGCTGTACTAGAGTGTGATACTTTAATTAGTGAAGATGTCTCAGAAAGGAAATTGATAAAATAGCTAGAGCAGATAATCTTTAAATGTAGTTTCCTCGTTTTCACTTTGGATTATAAATTCTGTAAAACAAAAATCTTTCAGTTCATTACAGTGTGCGTGTGAGAATAAATTAATTTTTGCACAATCAAGAGAAGATTAAAATTTGATCAGTCGGATTCCGTTTATCCGAATCAATTGAATCCCATTTGGAATATCAAAAATTCGGATAGTGGGGTTTTTATCGAAAATAAGGTCTATTTTAATTAACGTCTTAGCATATATGTTAAAAATAAGGCAACTTATTTTTAAGAAAAAGAGTTATTATTTAATCAAAGGAAAAGGCAACATTTTTACACATTAAGCGCACTTACAAGTGCTGTACATCAGTTCATTGCTTGATGAATTTCTTGGTCAAAAAGTCAACTGTTTAGCTAGCTTCCCGGAGGGAATAAAGCGCACACAAAATCATTATTTTGCAAATCGCAGTACGTTTCCGTCTTGAGGGGTGAATAATTAGTGAGTTTAGATACCTACCGTGAAGTGTCGTGAATAGTGGGGGAAAAAAACAGGATTGCGCATGACACGTATCTATATATGCATATACTCGAGTTTACACGTATATACTCGTATGTACACGCTCGTGTATGCACGTACATGTACTCATATACAAATAGAAACACAAATATAACTCTATACTCGGGTTACATTAGTGTTAGTATAATTTTAGAACACTTATTTTCCTCAAGTTCTCTTCCCTTCAAGTGGGAGCGGAATTTTCATATTGTCCTAATTACTTTAGTTCTTCTTAGGAACTTAAATTCTATTTTTTACGGGAGAGGGAGTGGGAATTTCATGTAGTTCTAACCGTAACACGTATTTTAACCTGATTCTTGGAAAAAGACGATATAAATCGCCGTGAATCAAATGAGATTGCGCGGAGATCTTCCGTGGTTGGTGAGCGTCAGCAAGTAGATGGCGGAACCCCCTAGTGTAAAAAATGTATTCATCATAGTTTCTTGTTGAAGGTTTGCTTAAAAGAGATATTTTGAAAAATGTTTTTCCCGCCGATTAATCGGCATAATTTTTCAGATTATAAATAATCGGCAAAGTGGCCGATTAATCGATGCATCCCTAGTTCTAACGCTGTTTGTTACTTTTCAATTCGCTGAAAAAAGGGACTGTTGTCATTGGAAAATTTCGAAATTCGTCCACTGTAAACGCAATCGCGAACACTGCGTTAATTATAACTATAACAATCCGGAGAAATACTTTCAAACAACCCTGAAATTTCGGTTCAATTGGTTCAGCGAATAGGCCGCTAGGAGGCTTCGTATACAGAGGGAGTTACTTTTGGATCACACTGTAAGCAATTCATAAAGGATTCAAAACGCGTCCCAGTTTTAGATCATCAAGAGTTAAAATGTGATTTCAGATAGCGCTGAAATTCAGCAACAATATAAGTTATCAGTATCTTTTACAAATTACAATACAACAGGAGAAAAAAAGATATTTTTGCTCTGTTAAACTTTGTCTTTAAATAACGCTCCACTACTTCGCGTCTTTCATTTGGTTCACTCTTTTGCAGCCTTTCGAAAATAAAATAAACGATAAAATTGAATCTGGTTACAGTAGGGGAATGTGGGGCAAAGTGAAGTGGTGAAATACTTGTTTGTCTGTTAGCGCCACTTGTCTGGCAATGTGTTAAATATGTTGAGACACATGAAGTCTTTTTATTAACACGCTTTTATTAACTTCACCTGTATGTATGTATGTATGTATGTATCTTGTAACGGAATCTTGCAGCTCAAATTTCGCCCAGTTCCTGCGATCGGATTCTTTTGAGTTGGCACGCGACCTCAGACCCGATGACAATGCAATATTCTATAGTCAAATTAATTAATTAACTCTTTTAATTGTTAGTTTCCTCCAATTTTAATCAATATTTTGGCATAAATCCAACAATGTGAAAAAGGAAAAATTTTAAAAAATACATTTAAAAATGCTCGCAAAAATTATTTAAAAATATCTACAAAAACCTTCAATTTTTCTGCATCAGACAAAATTTGTTCCAATGTTCCAAGATAATTAGAACATGAAATATAATTGTTTTTAACTAATTTCATGCCAAAATTTAGGTGAGCCTTCAATTGGAAATTCATTGCTGGTTAGACCATTGTTGAACAAAACTTTTATTCAAATGCATCTCAAATTTTAAAAGTAATATAACTATGATTTCCGCAAACATACATCGATGACACACACTAGCTTTCCATCGGCGTGCTATTGTCTTAATTTAAGATATTACCTCGCACTCGTTTTATAAATAATTTCGTCAATTAAGTCCCAATCTGATTCAAATTTTCATATACCGCAAAAAAAAAAAAAAAAAAAAAAAAAAAAAAAAAAAACTTTGCCTGATAATTCTCCAACATAAGACTAAAAAACAGAAAAATAAAATAATAGTTTAAAAAACTAAAAAAACACGCTTTCGTAGCAAAATGAACTAGAAAGTGAAAAATAATCTTTGGATGATAGTCGTTGACCAATCACTTAATTTTAATGTAATACAAAAAATCGTGGGGGGGCTTCTTATCAGTTGTCTTGAATTTCTTCCATTTGTTGTCCAAGCAAAAATGTAAATAGACAGCACCCCACGTTTTTTGTATTACATTAAAATTAAGTGATTGGTCAATTACTATCATCCAAAGATTATTTTTCATTTTTTAGTTCATTTTGCTACGAAAGCGTGTTTTTTTAGTTTTTTAAACTATTATTTTATTAAGACAGAAAGCAGTTACCTCTGTAGATCCAAAAATATGATAATACAAGTAAATTTTTAAAAATCGATACTCATATTGCAATTTTTGTGTTACTATATACAGACTTTCAAAAATAAATATTAAGTTTATTTTTATTTTAAATATTTTATACAATTTTCCATGTGTATGCGGGACGAAGTGTTTAAGTGGATGAAGCAAAGTGAAATAGTTCATTTTGTCAATTATTTATTAAATCACTTATTTATTCATTTATTATTTCTTTTACATTCCTTCATTTAATAACTCACTTATTTTAGTATTCACTTACTATTTTATTTACTCACTTACTTTTCCTTACCTTTTACTTAATTAATCTGCTTATTCGTTTATATATTGTTTCATTATCTATTCATTTATTCATTCATTACTCATTCATTCGAGGAAAAGTACTTTTATTTCTCGAGTAGAAAATATTTCATTAGAAAAAGATATTATTTTTCACTTTGCTCCACGAATAAAAGAAGAGTGAACATTTTTCCTTTTTTTTTATTTTCAAGGAAAAATTACAGCAAAAAATTTAAAAACATGTTTCAATGCAAATTTTAATTTTAAATGCATAGTTGTTTCTTAATGTACTGCAATTTTCAAAACAAGTTTTCAAATTGTTAATTTTGAAAAATTAAGTCATTTTAACTATTTTACTTTGCCTCACATTCTTCCTTTTAAGAACCTTCGAAATCCTACAGTCAACGCTAACATAGCAAGGTGAGTCTATTTTTCTTTTCTTTCTGGTAGTTTATTTGAGCTCTTGAATATCCATTCCGTTACCTATGCATTCATGATTTTTTTTTTCTTCCGGAAATTGCAGTCAAAATCATTATATGATTTTATGTTTCACCTGTAATCGTATAGTTCCTTAATGATTAAACGATTTTTTTAAAGACTCCATTTATCCTACATTATTTTAAAGGTTTTATTAGTCCACTCTGTTACGAGAAGTGTTCAAAGTATTTGAAAACTCTTCATTAATTAATTACCTATGTATACACCACTGATACTTTATAGTACACAAATCAATAGAGAATCAATCAAAAAAAAAAAAAAAAAAGAAAAAAGGGAAAAAAAAAGAAGAAGATAAGTTGCCGGAAATCACATAACATGATAAACCAAATTCAACAACTACTTTGTTTTTAGAAATACTATTTTTAAATCCTAATACGGTAAAATCTTGTTTTACGAGACTAGCTGGAACAAAGGCAATTTCGAATGAATGAAAATTCGGATATTCCGGGTAATAAGTAAAGAAAATCCTTAAAAAGGCAGATATAGGGGAGAGTTGTATCTTGGAACACTTTTCATATTTTAATTTTTAACGTCAATTATTTTAATCAAATTTAAAATATAAAAGTCACATTAAAATACCATAACATATTTGTATGCAATATTTTTTAAAAAATTCAGTCAGTTTGAAAATAAAGTATAGCCAGCCATTTAAAATAAGAGTCCCAAGCTGTCCCAAGGTACAACATCCTATGTACTTTGGGACACATCCTGTTGTACTACAGGAAAGTCTTCATGATTCAAAAAACAGCCATATACTTGAACCAATTGAATAAGGAATAATAAATTATGAATTATTTTTATTATCTAACATTGAATGTGTTTAAAAGACTACATAAGATTAGAACATTGTTCCATGTTCCTAAACATATCTTAATTATTAAGAACCATGCATATGTTGTACCTTGGAACGTGCCCTAAGGTACAATATGTTTGGCGGTCCCGAGGTACTATCACCACGTGGTTTAAGAAAAACAAAAATGGTGATCAGAGTCTGGATGCACAATCATTATTTTCTCCATAACCAAAAAAGTACTTCTTTTATTTAAAGTACTTTTTTTATTTAAAATACTTCTTTTTCATAACGAAATAAAATTCAGTTCATTAGTTTTATAAATACAAAGATAGAAAATGAAAAAAAAAATGAAGTAAGTATTTACTTCTGAGTCATAAAATTTTCTTTCTCTCACAAAATCGTCAATTTTACTCATTTGATGCTGATTTTTACTATGCCACCATTTAGTGGTGAAGATTATTATTAGAGATCACAAAAACATGACTGCTAAAAATAGATTTTTAGAAATTAGCAGTGTTCGAAGATACAAGCGTCCCAAGGTACAACTCTCCTCTACCGTTTTTACAGCAAAACCTCATGCTTTGTAAAGTACCATTGCTTGCAAACATTTTATCATTGTATAGTTATGTTGCGATGGTGTCTGACTGATACTTCAAAATACGCCGTGTTTATCAGATGACTAATTTATTGCATGACTTATGGGGAGTTATACATTTGATCAAAACAAGGAGTAAATATTTGGAACACCTGTTGCTCCGCTCTTGCTATCATAATTCGGAATTATTATTTAAGTGAATATAATTTTTCTTTAACTCTACAATTTTAATCTAGATAAATGAAAGCCAGATAATCGAGATTCTGCTGTAAATGCAAATTCTATTACTTTTTATGAAACTGTGAAAAGAAAAAAGGGCGCTATTCCTTGGGAGCCCCGTGCCTCTGCCCATCTCGAACGCATTGCATCTAAGGGCGTGCACAGAAATTTCGGTGATTAGAATGACTTCTATGGGCTCCCCTCCATATTGTTTACCCCTACGTCCTTACATATATTTCACCTCTCATTTTAAAAATCTCGGGTTCATTTCAGGCGCGGACACGGGCCAACAAGTGTAACTTCTCCCCCCCCCCCCCTGTGCACGCCCCTGATTGCATTGCATTTTTAGTGTAATATAAAAAATCAGTATTTACCCCGCATAATGGCGTTGGTTATCCACAGCCAGGGGCAAGTAGGGCGGGTGGAGATCCAAGTGGTGGTGACTAAAGGTTTCGCAGAAGAAAACGATCAGAAGCAAGAGAGACCTAGAGTAGTCCTTCATACTCGAAGGAGGGCTGTTTCCATCTGAAGCCGGTTCGGAAGCTGGAATATTCGAAACCGGTGTCTTCTTTTGGTGAAACTTTATTTTTCGAGCATTTGCTTCTGAAACTCTAGTGAAAAGTCTGAGGTAAACTGGTGTAAGTTTCGAATTGACTTTTAGATGCGCTCTTGCGAATGACCTCAGCCACAGGGAAGATGAGAGGGGTTTGGGGATTTTGTAAGGTAAAAAATCTTTGACCTGGAACTTGCGATGCAAATCTCTGAAATGTTTTTATCCGGGGAAAAACCCCAGTTTTATGCAGGCTTTTTTTTTTCCCTAGGAGTTTCAGCTAAAATAGAAAGTTTGAAAAATTCTCATTCTTCTGGAATTTTCAGATTTTTTTTTTTTTTTAATGCATATTTATTTCTTTTTCTTTTATTGACATTTTTCTTATTTAATGTGTTTTGGAGGTCGTAAACTTTGGAGCTAATTATACATTCGTCCCAAATGTGTTTCCTCCCAAATATTTTTTCTTCTTCTCAATTTACTCATCACAAGTGCTTTGACTTTTAAAACTTTGGCAGTCAAGAAAGATGGAAATATCTTTATGAAATAATTATTTCATAAGAATATGTTCAACAATTATAATTGTTTTACTCACGTGTTTATAGATAAAGATTTAGTGATTGCATGCAATATCAGATAATTTTTAATGTATAACCCCTATCTAAAATTAAGTTTGAAAGGAATTTCCGCACCTTAAAATGTCTTTGTTTTTCTGTGATAAATGATTGCTGTTCGTACTTAAAATTATACTCTACTTTTTGCACTTCAAAATTTCAATCCTTTCAAAATTCCTGATTTTCCCCCAAAATTCTCTTTTTTTCCTCCCTCTTTTCATTTTTTCTAGGTTTTTTGAATCTCTACGCGCACATACTCTGTAAAAACAGATGTTTTTAACGCATGCAAGCATATTCCAAGCATTGAAAACCAGAAATATGCCTCACGAAATTAGGCAAGTGTGTTTTCAGATTTTACCACATGCCTGCAGACTTTAACAAGGGGCTTCTCTTCACGATGAATAAAGTTATTTGTCAGAAATTGCAACCCGAGTCAAGTAAATCATTAATACCTCTTGGAGACGACATGAGCGGTACACAGGGGTGCCCACCTAAAGGGGGGTGTCGTGGCACAGACTGTGACATTGAAATTTTTAGGGAGGGGTGTTTTGAGGGGTATTTTTCACTTTTTAGGAGGGGCTCTTGCTTAATAGGGCGGGGGGATTCGTGATATTTAGGGGGGGGGGTGCGCCTTGTTATTAGGGAAGGTGGGCACCCCGGGTGGTACAGAGGAGATCGTTCCGGTGCTACTTTACTTGGGCTACGAAGTGGACAGATGAATCAAGCCGCTCTTGCTCATATATTTCCTGCATCGGCTGTGATACTCCAACCCTTCCAACGGTCAGCTGTACTCCAATCGTTCTGCTGTTTTGAAGGGTCTGAAAATGCGCAGGTTCAAGGACTTGTTGGGTCTAGATATTTCTGTTTGCCAAGTGGGATAAAAAGACAAATATATTTTCATTTGTAATCAGGGTTGACTTTCTGCCGGCAGAAACTAGTTTTTGCCGTGCCAGTGGCAGAAACTGGTTATAACCGGTAAAAACCGGCAGAAACTGGCAAAAACTTCAAAGTGTCTTTAATCGCTTTAACTTTACTTAACTTTGAAAGTAATTACTAAATGATATTCGTTTAAATAAACTGAGATATCAAACTTCATTTTATCATTGTAAAAAATAAAATCCTATGCTGATTCCCTTGATTTAGTTTAGAAAAGGAACTTTTCAATTGCAGATGCTCATAATATTTGCATTAATGTAACAAAGGACAAAAATCATATGGGTTCTTAGGCAAGAGGAGTGACATATAAAACTAAACAGGCATTACTGATTGTAATTTGCTCGCTTCATATTCTTCATCTAAATTGCTTGTGATTGCAATTATCATGTGCTTCAAGAAGAAAGTGTCAGAATTTTACTTGCCAATATTAACCTAGATTTTGTATCCTACCTAATGTCATAGCTTTGCAAAACAAATTGGCCCCATTTCTCGAAACTTATTTTTCCAGTCAAATTTTTACCACTTTCCCAGTTACTAGATGGTAGATCAGTTTGAAAAAAATATACAACAGATGAAAGTTTCACGAATATTGCTTGTTCTTTCATGCATTGCCTGCTAGCTCTTATGTTGCAAGAATATTCTTAAGTTCCTCATTTGTGCAGATTATATTGAAAAAACTGTTTGGATTTTTGAAACCACCTTTTCTAAGAGGCAACCGCAGGGTCCAAACAATGTAAGATTTGTTGCAATGCAACAATTGATTGTGCTTTAGTTAACAATTAATTATTTTTTTCATGTATTTTCTACTGTGTGTCAATAATTAATTTTTTGTCATTTTGTGAGTTTTTGCCAGTTTCTGCCGTAAATGTGGCAGAAACTGGTTTTTGCCATGCCGGTTTCAACCGGTTTCTACCAGTGGTTTTAACCGCCTCGGCAGAAACTTGCCAACCCTGTTTGTAATAGAATAATGCTTTTTTCTCTTTAAAATAACTAAATGAACCAAGTACTGACAGATTTGTCAATAGTTTTATACTAGTGTTTCAAAGACTGAGTCGAAGAATATCAATTAATGACTTCTTGGATGTCCAGATATTTATACCTCGCATTTATAATATAATTTTAAAATCTGATAAATACATCTAGAGTATTTCTTTCGAAGGGCATAAGTCCCAGTACCAGAATTGTTAAATAAATGAGAATATTACGTGCGAGTGCGTTAGCACTTTCATATTCAAAACGCTAAGTTGAAGACGCATAATTAGCAGAGAAGGAATCCACCTTAAAATAAGTAAAAAAAACGTGAAGTAAAAACACAAAAGCATTTTTTACCCTTCAGAACTTGCACCGTGATCAAAATACTCACAGCCCACACCAAGATGAAGAAAACATTTTATTTTATTTTGTTTCAAGAAATATTTTGTTTGTTTCAGCAAGTATTTTATTTTGCATAACAGGTGCGGACGGATCCAGCTTCTTATTTCGCAGGGGCTTATATCATCGGAAAGGAGTACCGAAGTGCAATTTTAGTGCGGGGAGGTATTCAAGCAAACAAAAAAAAAAAAAAAAGCGTTTTTAATTCTATTTGTTTTGCTCAGTATTTAAATTGAAATTTATTTCTGTAAATATGGTAGCAAATGCTATTTTCAATTGTAGCGGTTGTGAAAATAAGTAAATTAGTGAGATCAAATTATAGAAAAATAAATTGTCAGTTTTCAAAAATGTGTACATCTCACCCATATCAGCGATTTTAAAAATGTATTCCGTCCGGATTTATCGCTAGTTGTAATCATGCCATTTTCCCATGCAAATAGTTATAATCTCTCACAACCGGAGAAAAGAGAAAAAGAAGAAAAATGTAATAAACTTCTTTAAGTAATAATGGCGGTTGACACCATGACTTCTAGTGCGTGCTTCAAGTACTAATTTGAGACACTCTTTTCCTAAGCCACATCGGCCGCCATTTTTGAACACACAATTGTGTAACACAACTTCCAATTTACCGGAAAGTGCTCGAAATTCATTTGCTTATTTTCTTGTATGCTGTTGAGTTTTACTGATCTCTAAGGAGTTCAATCATTAAAATCTTCAAAATATCCCTAATAACCGCATCAATATCTATCAAATCCCCCAATAGCAATAAATATAATTTCAAAATGTACCTTGCAGCTATCACAAAACTTTCATCAATACATTTCGTATGAACACGTAGTCATTTAAATTACCAAGTATCGGCACACCCTTGAACCAATTTTTCAGCCAAAACCTAATTAATACCCGTTCTCACTGAGGTCGATTTGAATATAGTTTTACGCGAATCCGCGCATTCGTTCTTGAGTTATAGTAGTCTTGCTTAGCGTGAAAAACATTCGCCTATGCTTCACCCACATTCAATGATTGGTACTAAAAACTAATCAGCAGTCATTCCCAATAGAGGTACAATTGTGTGCATTTTGTTCAATTTCAAGCGATAAGTTTCAAGTTGATGCTTTAAAAGAATAATCATTTTTTCCAAGCAGATAAACAGACAGGCATTTTCTAAAACTGGGTTCAGCACCCCTTAAAATGCTTCGATCCTTGGGGATGCAGAGGGGGTTTCGAGCTCAAGTCCTCTCTAAACATTAGTCCTGCCAATTTTCGAAATATTTTTTTATATATGATATCATCAAAGCATTTCAGCATGAACCAGTAATGAATGAATGTTTTTAAAAATTTCTCTACTTCAAAGTTTTAATAATTTTATTCCAAGTGTATTTTCGATTATCGGTAACGATATTTCTTCCAACGAAATTGAGTTGAATTTCCTTCACTTTGCGTTTGGAAGCATTACGTCATTTATTGCCTCAAATAATTGTGAAACATGCCCAACATAATGACAAAGACAACAGTGATTTAAATTCTCCGTCAGAATTATGACACTATTCCCTAAAACTACCTATTATAAGGAGGACAACAAATCCAAAGAATCTTACATAAAAGTCAGGTAATTTAGGAGGAGGTAACTAAAAAGTAAAAAACAAATCTTGAAATTCTTTATCCTAAAAAAATTCTTACCCTCCCTCCCTCTCTCTCTATCTCTTTCTCTAAAATTACCCAAAAAGAAAAATTGATAAAAGACAGCAAAACCTTACATCAATTTAAAGTGTTGATAAATTTCTTTCCGCTCAAAGATTAAACTCAGCGGAATTTTTTCAAATTGTGTATGAATCAATTCAGGACTCGTCATGACCAAACATGGTGGCACTACTGCCCCGTTGTTTGGATAATTGACATGCGCGGCGTAGCGAATGACCGGTAAAGAATGCGAAAACGCAAATGCCGAAAAGGGCACGTGACGCAACTAATGGTGAAAGTTGAAGTTCAGGGTGATGTTATGGTATCTGATAGCAAGAGGAATAGATTATAATAATTCTTAGATATGATTAATTCAGGTGAATGTTAATCGTGTGATTCTAATCACAGAAGGATCGAGTTATTGTTCCAGATTTTATTGCTTTTTATTAGGATGGTTATGACTTGCGTTATTTATGTTAATTGTGCGCATCTCTTTGACAAATAGAAAGTAATCCATAATTTCTCAGTCACTCAGTCAAAAAAAGAAAAATTAATTTGAATTTTGACATCGTGAATTCAAATTATGTTTTTCGCAATCACGAGTGTGTGTATGTAGGCATGTGGGGGGGGAGGGGGAATATGTGTTTTTGTGTGTAGGGGATATGTGTATGTGTGTAGGCATGTGTTTTGTGTCTGTGTGCAGGCATAAGTGTGTGGGTAGTTGTGTGTATGAATGTGTGTGTGGGGGGGAGATATGTGTATGTGTGTGTAGGCATATGTATTTGTGTCTGTGTGCAGACATGAATGTGTGGGTAGTTGTGTGTATGTGTGTGTGTATGTGTAGGTGCCTGTATGTATGCGTGTTTGTATGTGTTTGCGTGTGTGTAGGTGTATGTGTGTGTATGTGTTTGTGTGTGTTTGTGTGTACGTGTGTGTAGTTGTGTATGTATGCGCGTGTGTGTAGGACATGGATGCAGCCTGGAGACGGCTTTCGCTATAGGAGCAGCATCGTGAGGAGCCGGTCCACGGTGATGCTGCGGAGGGTGCTGGTGGGAAAATAAAATCAGCGTAACGCCAAAAACAGTCAAATGAAAGCAATAAGCAATCGTGATTGCTATATTAAAAAAAAAAAAAAAAAAAAAAACACCTAAGTATTTTAAAGGGAAGAAAAGAAAAAAAGTAATATCAAGAATCAATTCATGTTTCTGAAAGTTAAAAAAAAAAAAAAAGTTTTGTGATTAAATGACTATTTACTTTGACTTTCAGCCAGCTAGAGAACAATCATTTTTTCAGGCCCGTTCTTGTCATCTAGGGGAGTCAGGGGGAGTCAATTGCTTAACCCTGATTTTGGAAAGTTAATGTTTCTCGGTTTTTTGCGGTATTTTTTATTGGAGGGGGGGGGGGGGATAATTGACATTGAGCTCTTCCCCTCTCTGAAAAAATCGAAATGTCGCGACTGTATATCAGAACCAAGCGGATAGGGAACGAAAACTCAAAAAGTTGTCCACAACCTGAGGAAGGAGTAAAAACCATCTTCAACGCAAGGTTGAAAGTCGGAGACTTCATCGCACATTTGGAGAAACTACGCCCCCGCCGTATACCACTACAGTGCTACCGTTGTCAGCGATGGACTAATTGGAACCACTTCCAGCTAACTGGAATGCCCCATAGGATAGGGAATATGCTCTTCAAACTCCCTGCGTAGGGATTAATTCTGTGGCTGAAGTCGCCACAATGTTTTTATTTTTTTCTAATGACAGATTAAAAGACAACTGTTGTTACAAAAAGCAAACATAGAAATAATATTAAAGAACGAAAGTAAAAATGAATACAACAAAAACAATGAAACTACAGTAAGTCTATTTATTAACAGTTCGTCCTGTGCAGAACTCTCCAATATTTCTCCCACAAGTGTCCCGGGTCCAGCGAAGGGCAGTGACTCAAATGTTTCACTTCCGTTTCATCACGTATCACAGTGGGGTTGTTTTCATCAGTGAAAACTGCTACTTTCAGCCACTGAAGTTGATAGAATTAGCAGAAGAAAAAAAATGGAGCGAAAAAAAACTTTAATTTTCAAAACGTTTAATTTTTAATTAGTTTTTTAAATGCGCGATTTTTCAAACAAGGGTAATCTTTATGACGTCACAAGTAATGAACTTTGGCTCGTTATTCCACTGGTGCACTGAATGCTTACGCTTGCTGTCTAAGGCGTTTCCACGATATGGTATTCAAGAAGCGAATTAATAATGTGCTCTGCGCTAATGGCATCAGTGAATGGCATTTCATCACTCGTGATGTCATGTGCAGGAGCTTAAAAAATGAAATTGAATGTGCGCACCTATTAAAATAATTGTTAATAAATATTAAACTTTGTCAAATTATTGTCAAATCCTATGTTTTTAAAGCATGTTCTTTCAGAAGAAAATATTCTTAAAATTTCGGAAACGACCCCATTGTCAAATAGGAGTTGACAAGATTTTTATTGTGGAGATGTTTGGCGAGACAATCGTGGCCAGTTTCAAGGCGAAACATGGCAACAGACCTGTCTCTTGGCCAAAGAGGAATATTTGTGATTTCCTCAATCCACTTCTTGTCTTCATTTGTGACTTTTTTGTTTTTCCAATAAGACTTGTACTTTTCAATAAGACTCATGTAAACTTACTTGTAGTGATAATGAAAATTTATGATTTTTTGAGCAATCACAAATTGCGTATTACCCTCACTTGTCACTTGGCCAAAGTTGAGTTGCTCTGTTTTTTGATATTACCATGTTGCTTTAATTATATTTTTAGAGAGCGAAAATTTCGTCTTCATAGTTACAAATCGTCTGCGGTTTGATTTTAGCCATACTTTTTTCAGGGCAAGCAGACTTTTCAAAAAAAAAAAAGAAAGGGAGGGGGAGGGGGATTAAATAACATTTTCCCTCATCACTTCAGATAGATATGTACTATCTCTTGCCCCAAGACAAAAGAGAGGTTCGCCTATTATCGATAAACTAGAAAAACGCCCATCAAGGTATGACGGGTGAAATTGCTGCTACATTTGAACGAAGCAATTGCCTATTTGCTGATAGTTTGATGCTTGAGATTTTGACACTAACTCCAGTCTCCAGTAGATTAACCCTAATCTCCAGTAGATAGCGTTCATTGTTGACCACCTTTTCGTTTCTTCAGTCTCCTAAAATTAGTCTTACCAGTAAAACAGTAAAGCTACCGGATCCAGTTCAGCCTTGTCAAAATAAAGCATTTCCCTGCATGTCAAACATTACCAAAAAAATACTATCAAATTATCATGTCGTGGAGCGAGTTTCAATGTTCGTGACGTCAGCATTACTCGATTAATGAATGCGCTATTACATATGAGGTGCAATGGAGGCCTTGTTAGGATTCTTACTTGTGTTAAGTGGGCGCACATTCAAAAGCCAACCCGCTTTGGGTTATGTTATCTACTATGTTGCTTAATGTAAATGCAGGGCCGGCTCTTGTAGTTTTTCTGCCCTAGGCGAGGTTGTCGAGTGCCGACCTCTCCCCCCCCCCCCTCCATTGCTCTTTCTAAAGTAAGTTATTCAAACACAAATCGGTAATAAACAAAGAAATAAAATCCTAACTTTTATCCCGGCTTTAAAACTATTTTCCGGTATCAAATACTCCAGATAGACTGGTACATTAAAAGTAATCCTGTAACTTCAAACTGTTGCTTTGAAGTTACAGGATTACTTTTAATGTACCAGTCTATCTGGAGTATTTGATACTGGAAAATAGTTTTAAAGCTGGGATATAAGTTAGGATTTTACTAAACAACTGTTTAAACTGTTGCTTTTCTCCCATTTGCATTTAAAACTAAATAAATAAAAAACCTATCATTTTTTAAAACAATGGCCGGACGAGTTTGGAACCTCTAAACAAGTCGCTATCAGTAGCACAACAAGGTGTAAAGCATGGGGGGGGGGAGCAGAGGATCATAGAGGGAAATGTCTGGGATCCAAGAGGCAGAAGCAATCGACGCAACCAGAAAATAATTTTAGGGGGGAGGGGCAAAAGATTTCCTCATGTGAAATAGACGTCAATCTCTCTCTCTCTCACACACACATTCCATCTCTCTCTCTCTCTTTCTCAGCAATTTTTTCAATCATATCTAATGTATACATTGCATATGGAGAGAATGAGATGATAAAACTTCTGGTTTTGGAAAGGGGTCGGTCAGTACTCGAAGATGGAGCACGTAAACACAGAGGTGTCCAGGGGTTCTCCCCGAGAAACACATACACATTTTCGAAATTCAACTAATATGGTAATGTCCGTTCGTCTAAATTCGTACCGTCCAAAAACCTACGTGATATATAAAAAATTGGGATTGGTAAAAAGGTGTAGAACCAAGGGTCAAGCCTGTCATTTAAGGGGGATAAGAGTGCCGAATGCTCCCACCCCCCAACGCTTAAAAAATAAATGTTTTTAAAAAAGAAGTCCGCTTGATTTTTGTTCTTTCTAATAATAATTGCATTGAGTGTTCACCTTTTGCCCAACACCTCCTCCCCCCCCCCCCACACACGAAATTTAGTAATGACGGGCTGGTCAAGTATTTTGGAGGAGTCACCTCCAAAATTTCAATGAAAATGAAGCACATGAATCTTTTTTATACACTACCATCTTTTTGACATTTTACAATATAGAAAACCATTAGAACTATAGCTGTGATTTTTAGGTTATACTATTTGTATTAGTATAGCTTGCAATAATCAGAACTATTTGCTCCCATTTTTGTTTAATATGCTTAAAATATAAACGTTTAAAACTCGTCTGAGCGTAATTTGGTGGAATTCTTGCTCTTGTTTTCCTTTAGGGGTGATACAGGGGTGCGTGTGTTAAGGGGGGGGGAGTTTTTACCTCTTTCTTGTTGTCCATGCGATCTCACCTTTGCTATTTCATTTTTCTTTTTTGTTCCTTCTCCCACACGTTTTCATTTTCGTTTCTTTCTTCCTTTTTTTTTTTTTTTTTTTGAGCAATCACGATTGCTTATTGTTCTCACTTGACTGTTTTCGATGTTACGCTGATTTTATTTTCCCACCAGCACCCTCTGCCAGCGCCACCGTCGCGTCGACCGGTCTAATGAAGCTGCTCCTCTTGCGAAAACCGTCTCCAGGTTACGTCCATAAGCTACACACACACGCATACACACACACGCCTACACACACATACACACACTCATGCCTGCGCATAGACACAAACACACGCGTACACACACAGCACTGCATACACAACACGCACACACATGCATTCATACACACATATACACGCACCCATATACATGCGCCTACACAAACACACACGCGCATTCATACACGCTCGTGATTGCGAAAAACATAATTTGAATTCAAGATGCCAAAAATTCAAATTAATATTATTATTTTTTTTTAAATCCCCATTATTCTGCACGCTGTGAGTTCAGACATTTTTTTTTTTTTTTTTTGAACAATGACATGTTGCTATTATTTATCTTCACTCGTTTCGTTCGCTACCTTCAGTGACTGAACAACGCCTGCGGCGGGCGGCTATTGATGATTTTAATGTTTTTTATCCCAGTTTCGACGCCCCATTTCAGGCCTCTTAGGGTTTAGAGTGGTGAGGCTGGGCGGGATATTTTCCCCTGGATGTCCTACATCCAACGTACCCGTATTTACCTGGTAGACATTGCCAATCGGAAGGAAATAGGTTTGCAGACACACAGACAGATGCGCACAGCAATGGGGTTGTTTCCTTCAGTCAAACCTACTACTTTTGGTCATTGAAATTGATAAAATAAGCGAAAGAAATAAAGTGGAGTCAGAAAAAACTTTTATTTTCCCAATAGTTATTTTTCATTTAATTTTTTTATTGTCCAATTTTGGAAGTAAGGCGTGGTCTTTATGACGTCATGAGTGATGTACTTTGGCGCGCTACTCCATTGGCACAATGAATGTTAACCGAGTGTTGAAAAAAAAAGGTGCCATTAAACAGTAATATTAATAGCAATCATAATGAGAATTTCGAATGAAAGCTTTTCTGAAGCAAACATGAAATTCATTACTATTATTGCGCTATAATATTTTTATCTTTATCTAATGCCAAAATATTGCTCTCTGCGCTGATGGCATCAGTGAATGGCATTTCAGCACTTGTGATGTCATGAGCAAAAGCGTAAAAAATGAAATTAAATCTGCGCACCGATTAAAATAATACTAATCTTTGTCGTATTATTTAAAAAACAGTTAAAACCTATGTTTTTCAGCCTGCTGTTTCAAAAAAATAAAAAAACTTTTAAAATTTTGGAAACAACCCAATTAATAACATGGATATGCCTCGTATTACCTGATAAAGATAATCACCATTCACAATATGAGGAGGATGCGAATTTCTTCTCGATTTCCAATCCACGTGTAAATTATCGCATTCGTGATTGTGGAAAACATTATTGAATTCAATCCATCAAATTTCAAACGAATGTCTGAACCTGAATTCTGGATGTTTTCTCTTTCTCTGTCTTTTTTAGATTAGCTGCGTCACAGCTGTCGTTTTTCTATCCCTTGTCAAACGGGGCCCGATTAACCTCTGAAGTTAGGGGAAGTTCAGTTTCATTTCTGTGGCCCGCACTATTTATTTTAAGATGTTTTCCTCAAATTTACGTTCATTCATTAAAAACTCATTGATGTTACAAATATTAGTTCCAGAAGTGACTCAGCAGAACCCACATTTAAGTTTATCTGCTTCATAAAGCCGCAATGCCTAAAAATTCCTAAGTTAAAATATAAAATTTAGAAAATCCATTGAAAACAATCCGCGTAAACGTGCCCCAGTCTACCCTATCACGGGTCACGGGAAGAGATGGAAAAAGAAAAAACCTTCAATATTCTAGCATTTTGCTTTAAACTTAGATGGAAGTATAGCAATCTTCACCCAAAATATGCCCTCTTGATGAGGATCAAAAAGTTCTCACATGTACATAAACCACTGTGTTAGGATCGGCGATAACGATAAAACCAAGGCCTTTGAGGGGATCTAAGTCTGATGTGTAACTGGGCTATTGAATTGCATGCATCCCATTTTCTCCCTGACCAAGCCCCCCCCTCCCCCCGCCCAAGGTGTGACTTAAAAATAACTCTTGTACAATAGTGCAATATTAAAAGTGATTACATTCTTCTGTTGACCAGTTTTACTATTTCTTTGTATTGAAATTCTTTCTCTGTTTCAGTTTGCAAAATTATACGGAGCTGAAATGGAAGAAAACTGGATATTTTAGCATATCAAAACAATTACTTATTATTTGGAGTTAAAGTTCGGATACCTGTAAAAAATCTTCAAAATAGATTGTTTTTCCATTAAATAAAATATGGTTCCAGATCTTTTTTTTTTTTTTTTTTTGAATATTAATTTACTAATTTAAAAGAAAATAAATAAAAATTTCATTTTTGTTTTTTTACAATGAATGACGTTTTTATTGCTAGGTTGCTTTATACTTTGATATACCACCACCCTTAACAGCATAATTTTTTTTCTGATGTAATTATGTTTACATCATATGATAATTGGAACAATTGCAAATATTTTAAGTTTTTAAGAAATTGTATGAATTATTTACGCAATTTATACCATTAAGAATATTAAGAGTACGATAAACTAAAGGTGAAGGAAAATTGTTCAACAGATTATTGAGAATTTAAATAAGCAACTTAAAATGCTAAATATATATTGTACATATATATATATTTTTCACATTGTCTTGTTTTTTGTGCGAAAAATACGATTGTATAACACCATTCAAAGAAGAAAAATATCAAAGTAAGCAATTGCAGTTTTACGATCTACAGCGTCTTTCAAGTAATAAAATAATAAAATACAGTGAAACCTCCCTTAACGGACACTCCCGAATAACGGACAGTTATTTCACAAAAAATTTCCCTTGCGATCGTAGCACTTACGTTTTTTTTTTCTTTTCACAGAATATCTTAGTATCTGCTTGCCTTACTTACAAAGCTTTTCATCCTTCACAACTGATATTCCCCCCCCCCCCACCTGTCATTTCCTTATCACTGTTTCTTGGAATTAAAAGGGTGGTAATGGGCAGAGGCAGCGATTGGGGCTTAAAAGTTGGGGCAGAAAAAAAAAGAACTAAAAGGCATGGTACTTTTTGCGGGCAGCAAAAAATGAAAAAGGAAAAAAAAGTCATGATTTTGTAACGGCTATTTTTGAGTTTATTGAAGCAGAGTGAAAAATGATGTCAGTCTAACAATTAACGTACGTTTTTCTTAAGATTTTAATGAATTTTGTACACAATAACTATTCAAAGTTAAGATAAAAAGTTAAGATAAAAAAGTTAAGATAAAAAAGAGGAAACTGGGCGCTTTTTCTAACTGGGACTCTCGGGAGTTCCAATTGAGCAGACCGGCGCCGGTAGTAGTCGGCTTTATGGCGCCGTGGTTTCGTTGGGTTGTTTAATTTTTAGATATGAAAAAGATTTGCCCATATTCAAGGTCATATTGAAACTGTCAATCATGCAATAGTGATACTCGAGATTTCGATTTCGATTCCGAGTCACAACTGACTACAACTGTATTTATGTCGAGGACTGCATACTAAGTGCCTTGCCTCCATTATTTTTATACCGATAGATGGCAACACCATCACCGGATCGAACAGTTAATGAGAATTTAGAACTAGACCAGGAGCTAATAGCTACCTGGTGCTAGCACCCCCAGAGGTATCGTTTCACTTGGAGGACATTGAGACCACGAGCATATTTAACGTCGCCCAGTCCCCTTTAATGACGACGGTGGGTCTTCGACCATCGAGGTTCGAACTCAGGACCCTCCGGCCCCAAATCTGACACTCTACCGATCGGGCTACCATGGCCGATACTCGAGATAAAATAAATAAATTAACCATAAAAAGTTGTTTTTTTTGGGGGGGGGGGTGAGGGGGGGTTGCTCCGCCGAATCGCTGCCGTTGGTAACGCAAAAAAAGAGATGTCAAACTGTTTTAACTGATTACTTTAATTGATTAAATGCTTTTTAAGACAAGTGTGTGCTGTCAGTATACTTTTATTAAGAAAAAACAGATTAAGTACACTTGATGTAAAATGTAGTAAACCTTTCGCAATTGTTTCGATTGTGTTCTACAAAGGGAACAACAGCCCACTTTGAAAAAAGTAAATTAGGTAGTTCCTCCTAATAGCGGACACCTCCCAATAACGTTCAAAACTTCTAGTCCCTTGACTGTCCGCTATTCGGAGGTTTCACTGTAGTTCGCATTCGCACGTTTATCGCTCTTTAACGCGTCAAGCATGCACCAAGCGCATGCGCGTTGAGTAGATTTCTGAGAATTTAGACAGTCGTTATTTTACCTGGGTGGTCATTCCAAACTACTTACGTTTCGACTTCGAGATTTCCCGTCACGTGATCGATGTTGTCGAAAAAATCTCGCAACGTTGAATTCTGAACAGCGTGCAGCTGTCTCTCGAAGAGGCGCCGATTTTTTCGATTAGTTTGGTCGGCCAGGAGGTACACGTGACTTCTTCCAACCAATGTCCTTTCAGTGCAGCTAGTTTTGTTTTGTTTAATCCTTGCACGGAAAAGCGCGAAATTTGACGACTGGCACGCTAATGGCTATTCTTCAAAGAATACGTTTTACGTTACAAAGAATCACACCGAAATAATTTTAGATTTTCTTGAAGCAAATCCAGATGTTCTTAAAAATTAATTCTCCGAGAATTTTAAAAAATAGTACACAAAGGAAAAATGGTAGAGGGCTCCGGTGCAAAAAAGCTTAGTCGAATGGCAAAAAGTAAGTCGTATTTTTTGCATATTTCAGTACTACAGTGTCTAAAACAAAAATCGAAGAGGTTAAAACAGACAATACATAAATTTGATAAAAATTATCCGTAAATTTTGTTGATTTACTATATAACACCATCTATATTAGTAAGAATGTCCTATATGAAATATATTTTTCCCAAGAAACTATAATCGAAATAATAATAATAACTTTAAAAAAATAATGAGACTAAAAAAAAATCTTAACCGTCATAAATGCAGATGAAAAAATATAAATAGTTCGTAATCGTGGATTGAATATTATGTTGTTGCCGTGTCTAATGAAGTGCAGAGTGCGAAAGGTTTAGAGGCATCCAAAAGTCTTGATGAAAAAATCTGCTAATTCAAATTGAATAAAAAAAACACTAAAATGTAGGGGGGGGGGGGGTAGGGAATGGCGCTGACTGCGCCATTGAAATTTTTAAAGGGGCTTGAGGGGTATTTTTTTATTTGGGGGGGCTCTTGCTTTTGGAGGGGGAGTCTTCCGGATATTCGGGGGGGGGAGGGGCACCCCTACAAAATATAAAAGGTTTGTTGTGCTAATTGAGCTTTTGGGGATGGGAGCAGACATAACAGAATATATAATCTTCCATATTAGGATTAGTAATGTGAAAACCAACTCTCCCCCCGCTCCAGTTGCAATTATAACAACAATCTCAGTTTCAAAGACATGTTCCAGATTTTTTTTTCTCTTCTCCTTTAAAATTATAATTAAATAAGCATATGCTAAATAAAAAGTATTTTTTCTTCAATATTCCGGTTTTCAAATTCCATTTTTTCTAGGTATTGTTTTCCAAGACCCAATCTTAAGATATCCTCAAAACAGTACTTTTCTAGATTTTTTTTTTTTTCAAAACAAGCAACTTGTACCTATGATTACACAATTCCATCTTTATTTTCAAGATTAAAAAGTCAAAACAGCAATCTTGGTTACAAGAGCAGTTTAAAATAAATAAATACTCTGCTTCTGTAAATGTATATTGAAAAATATTCGTAAAAGGAATAAATTTTTCAATCATTATTTCTCTTCAGCTGATAAAGAACTTTAAAGTTCAACCCAAAGGAAAGATCCTCAATTGAAGAAGAAAAGAAAAAAGGAGCATTTTGAAGCATTCTCTTTTCCTTGAAATGCATCATATTATATAGCAGCCAATTTACAAATGCTTATAGTATAATCGAATACAGTATTTATATAATATTGCTAATTTTGATGTCGGCGAAATGGAAAATCAAATTTTAGAAACAACTCCCCAGAAATTACCAGCCTTTCTACTGTTTTGTAATTGGTTAATCAATATCAAATTTCAATAAAGGAAAATAAATTTTCTTACAAATTGAATTCAATTGAAATTGAATATTGACAGTAGGTAATAAATAAATAATTTAGGAAAAAAGGGGGGGAGGAGGATTTTATAGCAAAAGAAGACAAAAAGAAAAAAAAAAAGGAAAAAAAAAATACCTACGTCAGTGGCGTACCTAGCATGGGTGACACCCGGGGCGGGTAATTTGTGATGTCACCCCCCCCCCCCCCCCCCGCTAAAACGCAAAAAAAAGGGATTGTATATTCTGTGTAAATTTGAAATTCATACAATTTTCAGAAACAACTAGTACTTTTGTGAAAAAACTAAATTTTAAGTGGGATAATGTACAAAAGAAAAATAAAATTTATAAGCGCTTTTTACATAAAATTTGCCCTAGACGCATTTGTGCAGGCCGTCGAACGGTCAAAAAAATAAGAGGGAGTAGGAAATTCCTAGCCCCTTAATTATTTCAAATGCATTATATCTTGAAAATTTGGAGTGCCCCCGATTCCCCCCCTCCACCCTTACCTTAATTCCTAAATGATGGGTTTGGTTACAAGAAAGTGGAATCAATGGAAGTTATCAACCGTAGCCGAATGCATTTTCATTCACAAACTAACATTTTACATTGAAAAAGAAGCTCTTAACACGTGTCTGCAATTTAATTCGGATGTTTGTGCATTATAATGTTGTTATTAGTTAAATTAAGCATTTTAAGCTTTGAAAACTTATTGTAAAGCGAAAAAATGTTGCATATATACCTATTTTATGTTTTCAGTTATAATCCCCCCCCCCCCGCCCCTGCACCATTTTTGGGGTTGGCGACATATTAATTCGTTTTTCCTCGTGCCAATACCTATCAGAAAAACCAACTACTGCCGTAATTTTATCACAAAAATTCCACGGACAACCACTTTTCCCCTCCCCCCCCCCCTTTCACTATGTTCAAGGTTCCTAACATTCTAATTTGTTTTCTGCTTGCCAATACCTTTCTGAAAAAACTAACTCCCGTTTTTGTGTCACAAAAATTTAACGGAAAACCACTTGCCCCCCCAGCGCAGTTTTAACCCTCCTCCCTCCTCTTCACTATGTTCAAGGTTCGTAACATTCTAATTTGTTTTCTGCTTGCCAATACCCTTTCAAAAAAAACTAACTCCCATTTTTGTGTCACAAAAATTTAACGGAAAACCACTTGCCCCCCCCCCCTCCCCCAGCGCAGTTTTAAACCCCGCTCCCTCTCCTTCACTATGTTCAAGGTTCGTAACATTGTTATTTGTTTTCTGCTTGCCAATACCTTTCAGAAAAAACTAACTCCCATTTTTGTATCACAAAAATTTAACGGAAAACCACTTGCCCCCCCCCCCAGTGCAGTTTTAATCCCCCCCTTGCCCCCTGCACCATCTCCAAGTTTGGCAACATCCAAATTCGTTTTCCTCGAACCAAGGAACCCTTTTTTTTTCAACGCAAAATGAGATTGTGGATGTAGGGACATTACTGGATGTCTTTAGGGACCATTCATTAATTACGTAAGGGTCTTTGAGGGGGAGGGGATTGGAAAAATGTCTATATTTGGGGGAGGGGGGGCGGTTCAAACCCATTCTTTTGCAATATTTTCCAAGTCGATGTTTTACATTTGAAATTGCGCGGTCAAGTGATTTGACAGGGATTATATATTTCATTTGCGTCTGGAAAATAAATAACGTATTAGGATAAGCTGTTTTTAATTTGTTTTACAAAGAATGAATAATGTTAAACATAATAAAAGAATCGCACTATGCATGGCATGTTTTATTTTTAATTAGTACCGCATCATATACAAAAAAATGTCGAAAAAACATTCAGTCTAAATTCCTACTTTCTAGTAAATATTTAATTACACAAAAAAGTTTAATTTAATAATAGTAAATTTAATTTCGATTCCAGTGATGTTAGATTCGTTATTTTATTATTTTGAAAAACGAAATGGAATCTTACGTAAGAATAGGGGGGAGGGGTTTGAAAAATCTTCCGTACCGGGGTACTCCCCTCCCGACATGGGGGGAGGAGGGTCAAAAATTGCCAAAATCATCCTTACGTAACTAATGAATGGCCCCTTACATGCAAAAGCTTACTATTTTGTTGAAAAAAGAGCACCTTAAAACTCCAAAACAATGTTTCTGCAGTACTCTGTATATTTGGGATACAAAACGT
Source organism: Uloborus diversus (assembly GCF_026930045.1). Classification (NCBI taxonomy): domain Eukaryota; kingdom Metazoa; phylum Arthropoda; class Arachnida; order Araneae; family Uloboridae; genus Uloborus; species Uloborus diversus. The sequence goes on along the minus strand of NC_072739.1, from coordinate 132,512,471 downwards.
TTGTTATTTCATGTTACTTCTCGGCGCAAAGGTATTTATTTATTTCTTAATAAAACATGTTTTACTTCTGTAGTTTCTAACTGTAATTCTTTCTTATGGGTGCAAATAAGTTTTGACACAAACAGTGGGATTGTAATTTTTAGGAGATTTTGTCTCTTTTCGGGGTATTGCTCTTAGGGAAGAGCTTCATAGGTGTCGCGCCTTCGCTCTTGGGATGGATAGATTTGGAATGATTTTAAAATCGAATGATTGCTTTTCACTTGCTTTATTTCGAATGGGGTTATAGTTGAATGTTTGGCGTCGAATTTTCGATAATTAAGGGATTTCATAATAATCGAACGATATTTTTCGAACGAAAATTGTTAATTATCATATGAGCGGATTTATGGAGGGCATGCGTTGTATGAGTGGCGGATACAACGGGAGGGTCATTTGGGTCATGACCCCCTCCCTCCCACCCTAAACCTACAGTATCCGTACGCATTGTGTTCAAACAGTTCATGCATAAAATGCAAACGATGACAGTATCTTTTCATTTCATTAATTATTTTTTTAAAGTAAAATATTTGAACTACTACTTCGTTTCATTGCCCATGAAATTAATTTGCAACGTTTATCTCCAATTAGGTGCCTTATTCCTAATCGATTTGATGCTTTTTATTGACTCCCAAACACGTTCAGACATTTTTCGTATCAAAAACGGGAATTTCGTTCATGGGGGTGGGGGGGGGGGGCTTTCTTCAACACGACCCCCCCCCCCCATAATGGTTTTTTGTATCTGCCCTTGGTGTGATTCGGCGGTGAAAATCTTGAAACAAAGGGTAGAGAAACGCTTTCCATACTGTTTTGAACTTGACAGTTGTTAAGATTAAATATGTACAATTTTTATTAAAAAGTGAGTGATAATGATAATATGGACAAGATTAAATATGTACAATTTTTATTAAAAAGTGAGTGATAATGATAATATGGGCGGTTCTTTGGGCGACACTAGCAGGTTTAAACTTGAGAGTTGTTAAACTTAAAAATATATTGAACTAGTATTGCACAAACTGTGTAATTGAGAATATAAGGTGGTCTTAGCTTGTATTCGGATCATTGTTTCTTAGGGGGAGGGGGGAGGTGGAATAAGAGACGCGCCATTGCTCACAGGAACAGACGAACACCTCTGTCATTCTATAAGGTTTCAGAATCAAATAATTGCTTCTGAAGTGCTTTTTTTTTCGGATGGGGTTACTCGGAGAGCACACTTCGTTGAGATAAAGGTTTTAAAACGATTGGTAACGCTGTGACAACCATGTCAAAACGTTTGTGAAACGTTTTAACGTAATGTGTTTATAATGCAGTGGTGCCCATCCCCC